>NW_024871095.1:1395000-1700000 GCF_019054845.1 Dipodomys spectabilis | reverse complement strand
AGGGCCTAGGCTCATATTTCAACCTCGGACCTGCCAAAGGAAAAAAAAAGAAGGCAGTAACTCTGTCTCTGTGTATGTATTGATTATGAATGGATGATGGGCATACAGCAGGTTGCCCATGCCCAGACCCCCAACTTGGGAAAGCTGGGACAAGCCTTCAGAGAGTACTAAGTCTGAGGAAGTAGCTTGAACAAAGCACCCTTCTCTGCCATTTAATAACTGAACCTCCGAAGGCTTGCCTGGGCTGGCATATGCAATGAGGGCATTATGTTCTGGCTGAGGTGTCCCACTGGAACATCTAGCAGCCAGCACTGCCTCCAGGGAGGCCACAGTTCCCAGGTTGTAGGAGTTGTGAAAGGTTCTGTCTCCATATTCTCTATCCATCTGTAGGATGTGAGCCTAAATCTCGGGGGCATGGTGGCTATCACTCATTCACCATTCCTCATTTCCGAGTCTCAGGCTGGTCCCAATTCCTGGCAAAGATATCAAATGGCCAGCAATTTCTGTGCTGAAAGGGTACCTAAATAAATCCCACCCTCATAGCTCCTGTAAGAAGTGAGCCTTGGTCTGCAAATGTGGATTAGTGATACAGTGCTTACCTAGCAAGCATGAAGCCCTGGGTTTGATTCCTCAGTACCACATAGACAGAAAAAGCCATAAGTGGCACTGTGGCTTAACTGATAGAATGTAGCCTTGAGAAAAAGCAACTCAGGAACATGCCCAGACCATGAGTTCAAGCCCCAACACTGGCAAAAAAAATGTGACCTTGGTGAGACATACTCTTCTGGGATTCAAAGGAGGGCTGAGGTTATAGGTTACAGGTAGGGGGCAGGTGCTGGTGGCTCACCCCTCTAATCTTAGCTACTTAGTAGGCTGAGATCTCAGGATCATAACTACAAGCCAGTGCAGGCAGGAAAGTCTATATGAAACTCATTTCTCCAATTAAGCACCCAAAAAGCCAGAGCTGTGATACAAGTAGTAGAATGCTAGCTTTGAGCATAAAAACTCAGGGATGGCATCTAGGCCATGAATTCAAATCCCAGGAGTGGCACACACACACACACACACACACACACACACACACACACATTCACTCACACACACACACACCAATATAGAGCATTTGCCAGTCAGCATGCACAATTTCCATCTCTAGCAACTCAATATTTTTAAAAAAGATGGAGAAGGGAAGGAAAGACTTGATCCACTATGTGATATAAACAGTGCCAAAATTCCACAGGAGTTCTAAGATGTGGAACAAAATGAGTCTCAGGCAGAATTTTCACAGCATGGGCAAAGGTCCTGAGGTGTGGTGTAGAGCAGATAGTGTGGGTGGAATGAAGGTTCTTTGGCCTCAGACAAGTCTAGCAGAACATTCAAGGGTGGGTCAAGGTTTGTAATTCAGTCACAGGTAGGGTAGAGGGTGGGGCCCCGAGTGGGGCCCAGGGTGAAGATTAGCTTTGACTTTTCTCCATGGACCCCAGCCATTTCCTGTGGCTGAAGCCTAATTTTCACAGCTCCTGACCTTCAGGCCTCCTTTGCATGGAGGAGTCAGGGCAAATGCAGGGAAGAACTCTTGCTTAAGAAAACCTTCTACACAATACCGGCAGTGGCTCAAGCCCTGTAAATCCTAGCTACTCAAGAGAATGGGATCAGAGATCCTGGGTAAAAGCCAGCCTAGGGGAGGAAAGTTATTGAGACTCTTCTTGCCAATGAACTACCGAAAGCCAGAAATGGAGTTGTGGCTCAAGTGGTAGAGTGCCAGCATTGAGGGAAATATTTAAGAGACCCGAGCCCAAAACCTGAGTTCAAGCCCAAGTACTGGCACAGTAAAAATAAAGAAAAGCTTTCAGGAGCTTCCAGTCCACTGTGTAGAAAGGCCATTATCAGCTGTGCACCTGTGGCTCACGCCTGTCATGCTAGCTACTCAAGGCTGACACCTGAGGATCAATCAAGATTCAAACCTAGCCTGGGAAGACTCATTTCCAATGAATCAACAAAACCTGGGAAGCAGAGCTACTGTAGTTCAAGTGGTACAGCATCAACCTTGTACAAACAAGCTAAAGGATAGCACGTAGGCTCTAAGTTCAAGTCCCGGTAAACTCACACACACACACACACACACACACACACACACACACACACACACACACACACACACTAACATCCTTAGCAGGTGCCTTTGGCTGACGCCAGCAATCCTAGCTACTTAAGGGGCTGAGATCTTAGGATAACTGCTTGAAGCCAGCCCAGGCAAGAAAGTCCATGAGACTCTTATCTCCACTAAACTAGTAAAAAAGTTGAAAGGTGAGCTGTTGATCAAGTGGTAGAATGTTACCTTTGAGCAAAGGAAGTTCAGGGACAGTGCCTAGACCCTGAGTTTCAGCTCTAAGATTTTTATAAAGACACCCATTGCCACCCTCACAGGCCATAAATCCCGATTTTGTTCATCCTAGATCTCACTTCCACTCCTGCCCCTTCCACAGTACTACCACATGTGGCTGGTGTGTGGCCAACACTGTGTTAAGAAGTGAACTTACACAAGGGGTGGGGCATAGCCAGGTCAAGACTAATGCCCCAGAACATTGTGGTATTGGCCATAACATTCTCTCATCCTCCAGTTCCCTGGCCCTGGAATCTAAAATCTGTGCCTTCTGTATTCTGGGCATCCGGAATTGTCTGGAAGGACCTGAGAGGCCCAGCTGGTGCCAGAAGATAAACTTTCCTGCAATAAAGTATGTTTACATTTCCTAGACACTGACAGATACTTCCAAGCCACCTTGGCCTCACCTCTCATGTAGCCTTGGATCCTCCTTGCTTGAGTGGCCTTCAGTCAGATGTCAAGCTTGAATTGGCCAGAGACACCAGCAACCCCCATTCCCCAAGCCACCGCAAGCCTCCTGAGAGGGATGTGCAGTCAGAGGCCCAGCTGAGGAAAACGACAGGACATCGTATGACTGAGGCCCTCCCTCTGAGGCAGGGAAGACCCTGTGCCAGCTGGCATTGTTTTCCCAGAATCCCCTGGAGGTGGCCAAATATTGGGACAGCCAGACTTGGGCCCTAGAGAAAAGTTGGAACACAGGCCTCTGGCAATTTAGTACTCATTGTTGGGGGTAAAGGCAAGGTTGGTGTGGAGGAGGGGCATCATCTGAGGTCAGAAAGAGGCAGACAGGCACCCAGGAAGGGAACAGAGAAAGACGAAGGAAAATTACACACACACACACACACACACACACACACACACACACACACAAACACACAGATACACATGGACATTCCAAGGCCTCAGAAGTTCCTGAGAACAGAACCATGAACTCCCTCCATTAGGATCACATCCGACCTACGAGAAGATGGCACTATCATACTCAGACTAACCGTAGACACAACATTGAGCCTCTCACATATCTGTAATATCTCATAACCCACCAAGGAATTTCCTACCGTACACAGTGCTATGCGGAAAAATCAGGCCACCTCTTTGTTTATTGTTGGTCATCGGGTTTGAACTTTGGGCCAGGGTGCTGTCCTTCAGCTTTGCATCTGAAGATGAGCACTCTACTACTTGAGACACAGCACCACTTCCTGTATTCCGGTGGTTCATTGGATATCATGTATCACAGACTTTCCTGCAGAAACTGGCTTTGAACTGTGGTCTTTACAGCTTTATGAGTAGCTAGGATGACAGTTGTCAGCACCGGCAGTGACCAGCTTCAGCCACCTTCATAAAATCAGAGGAAACCCAATTCGTCAGGCCACAAACTTCTTGCAACCCTTGACTTCAAACTTTGACACCCAGCATCCAAATCCATCCTTCAATGGAGAGAATACAGATACAACAATCCCACCCCTGCACCCATCCAACCACTCCCTGCCTGCCACAGGCCTCATCCTGTTGAGTTCTTGGTAAGGCACCACCCATCCTACTGTGGCTTCAAACTGGGGCAAACTTGAGGAGTTCTTAGAAATGTCTGTACAGTGAGGTCAGCACCTGGTTTCTCAATCACAGCACCCACACACACCTCCACATCTTTGCAGGCAAACACATTTTACTTTCTTTCTTTTTTTAAGTTGTGGTGTTTGAACTCAGGATCTAGGTGCTGTCCCTGAGCTCTTCAGCTCAAGATGAGCACTCTACTACATGAGCCACAGCACCCCTTCCTGTTTTCTGGTAGTTTGTTGGAGATAAGACTCTCAGGGTATTTCCTGCCCAAGCTGGCTTTGAATCATGATCCTCAGATCTCAGCTTCTGAGTATCTAGGATGACAACCATGAGCTACTGGCACCCAGCCAAAGATACTTTTCCATGCTTGTCATCTTATCCCCTCAGGAGACTGAGATCTGAGGACTGCAGTTGGATGCAACCCTTGGCAGCAAAGTTCATGAGAACTCTTTATCTCCAATTAAACATCCAAAAACCGGGAAGTGGAGCTGTGGCTCAAATGGCAGAGTGCTAGGTTTCAGCATCAAAGACAAGACCCACACCCTAGTTTCAAGCGTTTTCTAGTGTAGAGACACACAAGAAAGTGAAGCAGGTGGGCACATCGGAGCTCAAATCTAATACATAGTACTCAAGCCTCCCAGAACAGACCCTATCTGGCTCTGATTCTCTAGATTCTTTGTCTTACATCGTGGCAGTATTAGATGGGACTGACCATGCACCAAGTTAGGACATTCAAGTATAATCTCATACTGAGGATCCAATAACCTTATCAAAGAATCAGGATCTCTCACTGTCCTGCCTCAACACTGGGCAGTGAGGTGAGATCTAGTCATCCAAACACATGATATGGGAACCAAAGGGTTTTTTGATGAAGGGATGGAGAATGGAGGTCTCTAGGTCCCTCTTGGGGAGGTGAAAAGGGCTGCTCTATCCCAGGAATGTTCCTGTGTTGTGAGTATTATCAAAGAAACAACCATGCTCAGAGACCAGTGCCTCTGGTTTTCCCACCAGCCTCTACCCAGCCCTGCCCCACCTTCACCCTGCCCTCTCTGAATCTCAGATCTGCCATCTAGACTAAAGACTGAGCCAGCAAAGAGATCCACTTCTGCCTCTGAGAATGGCAGGCACAGGGCCCTAGCACCCTCGCTATGAAGTCTCAGGGTGACAAGGTTCCCAACTCACACCCTCATTCCCAGGCTGTCCTGTGACAGTGATATGCTTACCTCTGTCTCTGGTGGAGGAATGAACAACGGGGGTGTCATCTTCAGAGTGAGCCCTGGAAAGTCCTAGCCCCAAGGATGTACTGCACAGGCATCCTGCAGCGAACAACGGCCAGGTCATCAACAGTAAACTCAAGGTGTCAGGATTTTTAATAGCAGTGTGGCTGGATCAAAGGCTCTATCACTGGTAGTCTAGGTTGTCAGGTAAGATCATGACTCCAATGTCTGATACACCTGACCTGGGTTCATCCTCCCTCTTTATCTTCCTGCTTATCACTTGCCTCCCCACTCTTGACACTCCCTCACCCCAATACCTCCCTAACCCTTGGACACTTTCTTTTTATCTGACCAGAAAATAAACTACTTGGAGTCGGGGATGATAAAAAAAAAAAACCCTGAGCCCTAGGATCTACCAGAGGCTGCTTTCCTCTGCAAAAAGTGACCACACAGCTCCTGGATGTCATGAATTTGCTAAGGGTTCAGTGGCTTGGTCCTACATACTGGCTTTAGTCTCTGAAACTCTCCCCACAGAAATTGTGAATGGTTGACTCCCTTGATCCAGGGACTCCAAACCAAGGCTTGCATGTTTTCCCTTCTTCCCTCCTTTCCTCTTTTTCTCCCTCTGTCCTTCCCTCCTTTCTCTCTCTCTCTCTCTTTCCTTTCTTTGTGTCAGTCCTGGGCCTCTAACTCATAGCCTAGGTGCTGTCCCTGAACCTTTTTACTCAAGGCTAGCAGTTTATGGCTTGCGCCACACATCCCCTCCTGGCGTTTTGTTTTTGGTAGTTAATTGGACACAAGAGTCTTACAGGCTTTCCTGCTTGGGCCAAAAGCCTCAATCTTCCGATCTCAACCTCCTAAATAGCTACGATGGCAGGTGTGAAGCACCAGCATCCAGCTCAAACCAAGGTTTCTTCATGTTCTTTGGAACCAGTCCTAGAACCTTTCATTGTCTATGGCCCCCCAAAGCCTGGCGCACTCTGTAACTGTTTGTGGGAAAATAAATGAGTATCTGTCTATGACAATACTACAGAAAAGTCCCATCTGATTCAGATAAGTATCCTCTGTTGTGGAGAGCCTGATGTAGCTTTCACCTATTCTCCCTCCTCCCTCTTCATGGCCTTCTGGTGCCACTTCACTTATCTATTTTGGCTCCGAGGATGTGAGCCACAATGTACTCGCTGGATTCTGGGGCCTCTGGGGTGCCTATCTTCTCAAAGATATCTGTCCAGCGGCTGACCAGCTCTGTGGCACTCAATTCCCCACTCTGGTATGAATGAGGTTGCCTTGAGCTGAGTGTTTGGTTCAAGGGACCTCCTCTCCTCCCCATGGGGCCAGACATGATGGTCCATCACATCCCCCCCCCCAAGTTTCATGTTGCAGAGAAAGGATCCTTGAGGTAGCCTGGGGTCTCTGAATATCTCAGAGTCTAGTACAGGTGCTGGGAATCGTCTCTCTCACAGCTGGCAGGATGGGGATGGTGAGGTCACAATCTCTGCTCTCCATGATGTCCTGCACTGCGGTGCTAACCTTAGAGAGAGCTGGAGGAGATTCAGCAGCTGTCGGCAGTCAAGGCACAACATTCAAAGCAGGAGACAATCTGGCTTGGGAACTCTGCCTGTGCTGCTTTGTACGTAATTTTTTTATTATTATTATTGTGAGAATACCATACAGAGGAGTTACAATTACATGGGCAAGATAACAAGTACATTTCTTATCAAACATTGTTGCCTCCTCATTGTTTCCCCTTCCCATCCCTTTCCATACTCCTCTCGTCCCCCCACCCGAACCTCTCCCCACCCCCCGACCAAAGTTGTGAAGTTTGTTTTTCAACATAACAAGGTGTACAGCTCATTGTTGCAAGGGGTCCACATGTATCCCTAGTTAACGATTTGTTTTTTTTTTTTCCCTTCACCTCTACAAATTATACCGACATCAAGTACAGTGAAAGTATGGGTTATACTGTGGGGAGGGACATACAAACAACATAGAAATCATCTTATGAATATGATAGAAACAATTGCTTGAAAGGAAAAAAAAACAGAAAATATATTTGAATACTTATCTTGGGGTTCATTCCACTAGCATCACCTTATCTGACCTTTTTTGCTTGACTCAGACATATACTAGATATTGAAAATAAAGGAAACCATGGGACCTATGCTTCATTCGGCCTGGCTCACTTCATTTAATAAAATTTTTTCCAAGTCCTTCCATTTCCTAACAAATGGGGCAATGTTATTCTTTCTGATGGAGGCATAGAATTACAGTGTGTATATACACCACATTTTCTTGATCCATTCATCTACTGAGGGGCATCTGGGTTGGTTCCATATCTTAGCTATGGTAAATAAAGCTGCAATAAACATAGTCGTGCTGGTAGCTTTAGTGTGGTCCTGTTTGTGATCATTTGGGCAAATGCCCAAAAGTGGGATTGCCGGGTCATAGGGGAGCTCTATGTGGAGTCTTTAGGAACCTCCATATGCTTTCCAAAGTGGTTGAACGAGTTTAGTCTCCCACCAACAATGAGGTAAGGTTCCCTTCTGTATTCATCCCCGCCAGCATCTGTTGTTATTAGAGTTCTTAATTACAGCCATTCTCACTCCGGTGAGGGAATATCTCAATGTTGTTTTGATTTGAATTTCTTTTATGGCTAGGGAGGTTGAGCATTTCTTCATGTGTATATTAGCCATGCTTCTCTGCTCTTCAGAGAAGTTTCTCTTTAAGTCTTTAGCCCACTTATTTATTGGGCAGTTGTTTCTTTGAGGATTTGTTGTTGGGAGATTTAATTTTTTAAGTTCCAGGTATATTTTAGATATGAGACCCTTGTCTGTTGTATGGCTAGTGAAGATCTTCTCCCAATCCATAGGCTTTCTATTTATCTTGCAATCTATGTCCTTTGCCATGCAGAAGCTCTGTAATTTCATGCAATCCCATGTGTCCAACCTTTCTTTGATTTTTTGTGTTTCTGGGTCTCTATTAAGAAAATTTTGGCCTGTGACAAGAAGACCTAGGATTTCTCCTATTCCCCTGTAATGTTTTCAGAGTGTCTGCTTTGACTCTGAGGTCTTTGATCCATTTAGAATTGATTCTGGTGCAGGGTGATATGTAAGGATCTAGCTTTAGTGTTCTACAAGTAGTTAACCAATTTTGCCAGCACCATTTACTGAAGAGGCTGTTTTTCTTCCCTTCTATTTTTAGGTCCCTTATCAAAGATTAGATGGCTATAGGTCTGTAGGTTCATCTCTGGTTTTCAATTCTATTCGATTGGTCCTGAGGTCTATTCTTGTGCCAGTACCAAGCTGTTTTGATTACTATGACTTTGTAGTAGAGTTTGAAATTTAGTATTATTACTCCTCCAGCACTGTTCTTTCTGTTAAGGATCATTTTTGCTATTCCGGGTCTTTTCTTGTTCCATATGAATTTTTGGATTGTCTCTTTAATTTCCTTGAAGAATGAAGTTGGAATATGGATAGGTATCACATTGAACTTGTAGATAACCTTGTGAAGTATTGCCATTTTCACGATCTTTATCTTTCCAATACAGGAGCATGGGAGTTTTTGCCACTTTCTAAGATCTCTTTTGATTTCCTTTTTCAGGTTTTTATAATTTTCATCATAGAGGTCCTTCACTTCTTTGGTTAAGTTAATTCCTAGGTATTTTTTTTTTTGTGGGGCTATTACGAATGGAGACGCTTTCTTAATTTCAGCCACACTCTTCTCATTGTTAGTATACAGAAAAGCCATTGCTTTTTGAGGGATAATTTTATACCCTGATACTTTGCCAATGTTTTGAATCAGCTTGAGTAATTTGGGAGTGGAATCTATGGGATTCTTGAAATACAAGATCATGACATCTGCAAAGAGGAAGTGTTTTACTTCTTCTTTCCCTGTTTGGATCCATTTTTGGTTTGCATCTTGTCTTATTCCTGTAGCTAGGCATTCTAATACTAGAATGAGAAGTGGAGAGAGTGGACATTCTGGTCTCTATCCTGAGTTAAGAGGAAATGACTTATTTTTTCATTAAGTATAATGCTGGCTGTAGGTTTGTCATATACAGCCTTTATTGTATTGAGGAAGGTAACATGGATTCCTAGATTTTCCAGAATCTTCATCATAAAGGGGCATTTGATCTTGTCAATTGCTTTTTTTGCATCTATTCAGATAACTATGTGTTTCTCATCCTTGCTCCTGTTGGTGTGATGAATTATGTTAATTGATTTGAGTATATTGAACCAGCTTTGCATCCCTAAAATGAATCCTGTTTGATCCTGTTGTATGATTTTTCATGAATTGTTGAAGTCGATTGGCAAAAATTTTGTTGAGAAGTTTTTCATCAATGTTCATAAAAGATATGGGTCTATAGTTCTCTTTCTTTGATGAGTCCCTGCCTGGTTTTGGGATGAGGGTTAATATAGCTTCATGGAATGAATTTGGTAGTGCACTTTCATTTCAATTTCACTGAAGAGTTGAAGGAGTACTGGTGTTAGCTCTACTATGAAGGTCTTGTAGAATTCCGCTGTAAAACCATCTGGTCCTGGGCTTTTCTTAGATGGGAGGTCTCTTATTGCTGTTTCTATTTCAATGCTTGATATGGGCCTATTAATATGGTTTAAATCATCTTGGTTTAGTTTTGGCATGTCAATACTTGCTAGGAAAAGATCCATTCCTGCCAAGTTCTCAAACATATTAGAATAAAGTTTTGAGAAGTGTTCCCTTATAATGTTCTGAATCTTGATTGTTTTTTGGTGATGTTTCCATTCTCATCTCTGAGTTTATTTATTTGGATGTGTTCTCTTCTTTTTGTGATAAGATTTGCTAAGGGTCTGTCAATTTTGTTAATTTTTTTGAAGAACTAACTCTTTGTTTTGTTGGTTCTTTCTATGTTTCTTTTGGATTCTAATTCATTTATTCTGATTTAATTTTAATTATTTCTTTCTGTCTACTGAATTGAGGGTTATCTTGCTCCTCTTTTTCAAGGAGGCTCAGCTGTCTCATTAAATTGTTGGATTCGGATCTCTCCAATTTGTTGATGTACAAACTCAGAAGTATAAACTTGCCTCTGAATACTGCCTTTTCTGTGTCCCAGAGGAACTGATAGTTTATGTGCTTATTTTTGTTGAATATCATGAAAACTTGAATTTCATTTCTAATCTCTACCATGACCCACTGGTGGTTAAATAGTGTGTCGTTCAGCCTCCATGTGTTACAGGACTTTCTTTGGTGGCTTTTGTTTTTGAGTTTTAATTTTATTTACTTGTGATCTGAGAGAATGCATGGGATGATTTCAATGTTTCTGAAATTGGGCAAGTTTGCTTTGTGACTAAAATGTGGTCTATTTTGGAAAATGTTCCATGTGCTGCTGAGAAGAACATGTATTCTGATGCTGCTGGGTGAAATATTTGTTAGATGTCTGTGAAATCTAGTTGATCTATGCAGTTGTTTAGGTCTGCATTTTCTCTGCTGAGTTTTTTGCCGTGTTGATCTATCTAGTGGGGATAGTGGTGTGTTAAAGTCTCCAATAATTAATGTCTTTGGATCTATATGAGATTTGAGATAAAGTAGTTTTTTCTTGGATAAATTTGGGTGCTCCATTGTTTGGCAAATACATAATTAGAATTGTAATGTCCTCCTGAAGGAGAGATACCTTAATTAGTATGTAGTGACCTTCTTTATCTGTTCTCACTAATTTTAATTTGAAATCTATTTTATATGTATTAGGATTACAACTTCTGCCTGTTTATGGGAGCCGTTTGTTTGGTAGATTTTGTTCCAGCATTTCACATTGAAAATATGCTTGTTTTTATGGACAAGATGTGACTCATAACGGCAGCAGATAGAAGAATCTTGCTTTTTAATCTAACTAGAGAGTCTATGTCGTTTGATTGGAGAGTGAAGTCCATTAATGTTGAGAAATAAGAGTGAGAGGTATTTGGGAGTTCCTGCCATTTTATACACCTAATTTGGGACTGCAGCTACTGGGTTCTTCCTATGGTTCTTGGATTCTTGGTTGTGGTTTCTTGGTCTTTATTGTGGTTTTGTTGGTTTTCTATGTGTAGGATATCTTTAAGAATCTTTTGTTGGGCTGGTTTGGTGGAGATATATTGTTTCAATTTTTTGTTGCTATGGATCAATTTTATTTTCCTTCCATAATGAAGGAATGTTTAGCTGGGTACAGTATTCTTGGTTGTCTCTGCTGAGAAATCTGAGGTGATTCTATTTGTTTTCCCTTTATAGGTAATTGATCTTTTCTCCTTGACAGCTTTAAGGATCTTTTCCTTGGCCTAAATTGATCCTGTACGGATTATAATGTGACCGTGGTATGTCCTGTTCTTGTGTGGTCTATTTTAGGTTTTAAAAGCTTCTTGTATCTGAATAGGCCTATCTTTTTGCATGTTTGGGAAGTTCTCTGCTAAGATCCTGTTACACAAATTTCCTAAACCACTAACTTCTGTCTCTAGGTTCTCCTCTACACTCAATATCCTCAGATCAGGTCTTCTGATGGTATCTTCCAAGTGTTGAATAGATCTATCATATTTCTTGGATTTGTCTTGGATGGTTGCATGTTCATTCTCTATAATATCTAGGCTGTCTTCAATCCCCGAGATTCGATCTTCTGCATGGTCTATTCTACTCTCAAGACTTTCTACTTTGCTTTTTATTTCTTTTCCTTGTAATTGCTTGGTTTGAGAGCTTAAAATTCTTTGTTGGAACTTTGTTCTAGATCTTGTAAGGACTTCTTTACTTCCTTAATTTGGTGTTCTGTGTTTATTCTCAAATCACTGAGTTGATTGGTTATGGATTCCTTGGACTCCTATTCCTTCTGTTGGGCTCCACTGAGCATTCCCTTTGCAGTCTCACTGATGTCTTTCAGCTCTCTGTTTATGGATTTCATGAATGCCTCCTTTAATCTTTGTCTATTCTCATCTCGATCTCAGTTCCTGTATTTCTCTTTGATTAGCATCCTCATGTTCACACATTTCCTGTAGTTCTCTTTGAGTGTTCTCAGCCTGTTCATGCCATTCCTGACTTTCTTTGTCTGATCTCAGCCTGCTCACGCAATTCCTGTCTATCTCTTTGACTGATCTCAACTTGCTCACTCAATTCCTTTTTTTCTCTTTGAGTGTTCTCAATCTGGGCAAGCAATTCCTGTATCAATCTTTGAGTAGCTTCCTCACATTCAGGAGTCTCCTGTATTGATCTTTGGTTTGCCTCCTCTCTCTCCCTATTATGCTCACACTGAGACCTTTGCTAGTTTTCACTCTTTTTATTTACGCTGTTTAACTGTAGTGTTTGTAGAGCCTTTCGGGAACTCTCCTCTGGATTATTCATTATCTGTTCTGTCCCCTGATTGTCATGAGTGGGAGTTGAGTTCCCCAGGCTTGCTATTTTTCTTGTGTTTTCCTGGCTTGTTCTGCCTATTTGGGATGAGAGTAACACCAATTTTGTTCTAGAACACTATTTTAATGTAAACATCAACAAAAGTCCATAGTTACATAGTCCAAAATCTGCAGATACAATCTGGTTCAAGAGATACAATCTATTGAACATCAATCAACTATGTCTTAATGGCCTAAGAACAGCAAAGGAGAATTTGGCAACCAGAAATTATTAGGTTTAGGGAAAATGTGGGGAAAATAGGATTAGAGGGATTTGGGAAGGTGAGGGAGAGTGGAATTAACCATATCCTAATCTCAAAGAAGGTAATGCATTAGACAGAATGATAGCAGAGAGAGTGAAAAAAAGAAAAAGAAAAAAGAGAAGAAAAAGAAAAAAGATACAAGAAAAAATGGAAATAAATTTAAAATTGAAAAATTAAACCCTTAAAAACTGCAAATTTGAAAGAGTATTATTCAGAGAAGAATGGGGATGGGATGAGAGGAGGGGAGGGATAGAAAGGAGACATGAAAAACTAGAAAAATAAAAAAAGTTTTAAAATATTATATGGGTATAAAGATGTAATACTGCTATAAAGGAATTTAAGTCTAAGAGGTTTTGAGTTGAGTTATTTCTGGATTAAGTGTGTACACAATAGAAGATAAGATCTAATAATCGATGATGGGTATATTTGAGGGTGAGCAAAACAGTAATTAAGTCACGCAGAAAAAATGAAAGAGAAGAAATGAAAAGAATGAGAAAATAAAGAAAAAAAAAGGATCAAAAGGTCAGTAGAGATAAAAAAAAAAAAAAAGCACACACACACACATGTACACCTAAAATAAAAATTATACTAGGAAGGAAAGGAAAAATAATTTAAATTTTTTTTAAAATTAAAAATTAAAAAAATAAAATAAGGTACAAAAAAAAAAGTCCTTTGATTTTTTTTTTGGAGGGGATGGGAAGATTCGGTATCTCCCTTTTGTCCATAACCAGTCACTTGGTGGTGTCTCTGGTTTGCTTGTGGTGTTGGGTTTTCCTGTGGGTTGATTGGTTTATTAAATCAGTTTGTTTGGGCAAGCAGAAAAATGCTCTGCTTTACCCAGGATTTTGTGATCCTCCTCCCAGGCAAGTTCAGTGGGAGAGGGATCTGTTTTGAGTATCGCAACAGAGGGAGATGGCTTTTTCCTCTAGTTTGGAGATGTTGTGTTGAGGCTAGGTTCTGGGTAGAGTTGAGGCCTTTCAGCAAACAGTAGCTTTTCCTTGAGGGGCTAGCTTCTGAGACAGTCACAGAGCCCAAACTGGAGCCTTTCTCAGGGTTTATGCTTACTGAATTTCAATGAATTGTCTAGGTTGTAGTAGGTAGGTGCAGCCTCTGGTTCTGTTTACCAAGTGAAGAAAGCCACTCCTGGTGGCAGATTTTCTTCTGCCTGGGGTGGGTGCCTTTTTCCTGGGTGGTATTGTGCCTTGCAGGTCTGGGTAGGTTCCTGTGACCTGCTAAATGACTGTTTTGTTTTCTCCCAAGGCCTGAGTTGGAGCTGGTAGCTCAGCCAAGCCTTTGTCTATATCAAAGATGGAGATCTCCAGTAGTGTGATACTGGATGGGTGCCTTCCCTCCTCTGCTCCCTGAGGAGTGAGGATGTCAGGCTTCTACTCACGCCAGAGGGTAGGTTCCTGGGTCGTCTCTGGTCTGCGATCTGCAGGGTGAAGATATCTGCTCCTTGTCAGTTCTTGCTGGTGTTAAGTAGTATCTGTTCACCTGCTGGGTCTGGCACCTTTGTCCCGAACTATCTGTGTTGAAGATGTGGTGACAGCCACCACCACTGCTGCCGTCGCCGCTGCAACTGCCAGCAAGTGCTCAGATTTGTCTCTTTGCCTGGATTTTCCCTTTCTGGCCAACCTCTCTGTGCTGTAATAGCATACTTGTAATTCTCTGGCCTAGGAGTGTTCACTGGAACTCTAAAACTGCTTTCTATGGGAGAGTTCCTTTAGCCGCCAGCTTCTCCTCTGCCATCTTCCTGACCTTTGAACATCATTTTTTGGCGGTTGAAATCATCCATCTAATTTGACCCATAATCCAAAGAGTTAGTGAAAATTGCCAACTTAAATAAAAGAAACACCCTGTCTGAATCAAACTTAAAATGTTCCCAAGTCAGTGGTCCCCTTTTTCTTCCAGACAGCCTACAGCAGGTTGCAGAAACTGGCATTCAGTGAGCCCTAGCTAATTGCCACCTCCTGATATGGAGAGGGCTCCAGCAGGGGGAATGGACTTGCGTACCACTGCCCAGCTGGAAACAGCCCAGGCAGGACACAGATTGGAGTCTGCAGGACTCCAGGGAGGAATGAAAACTGGTGAGATGCCCTAGGAGGGAATCCATTCCACCAGTGGGGGTCCAGAGCCCTGTGCCTGAATGCCCACAGAGATCATAAATGCCCTAGGTAAAGTTCCCCTCTCATCTTCGGTCATGGTGAACCATCTGCCATCTCATAGCTTCACAGCCCCTGCCCTCCCCTCTCCCCCACCTCATTCCCTAATTTTGTTAGGCAGACACATTCCCAACCCTTGAATTAGCTCCAAATATAAACACAAAAGCAGAGTGTCTGGATGGAATAGTGTGGCTGTTGTCACACTCGCCTCACCAAACTTTTGACTGTGGATAGAAGGACAGGTGTCCACTCTAGTCCAGGGTTCAAACAGGTCACCTAGGGGAGGCACATGAAGGCTCAGCATCTACTGTGAGCTATAGGAAAGGGGGAAGAGAGAGGGGGAAATAGGAGGAAAGGAATGTCTACTGAAATCTTCCCATAAAGGAGCCAAGAAACTGTGAAGGAGAAAACAAAAATTGTGGCTGGGCTCGTACTAGGTATTGAAAAAAGAACAACAACAAATACACAAACAGAAATCAAATGCTTTAGCTGTTTTTAGACATGATGACTTAAATATATTTTCATTGGTCTCATCTCCCTGCTCTCCCAACATACACACACACACAGACACACACAAATCCAGAACGGTGACAGAAGTCTCATCATCGATGCAGCACCTGCAATTTGCCAACTGATCACTCACCTGAGCACAGTCAGGCTGTACAAGGAGAAAGATTCTCTCTCTCTCTCTCTCTCTCTCTCTCTCTCTCTCTCTCTCTCTCTTTCTCTCTCTCTCTCTCTCTCTCACACACACACACACACACACACAGACTCAGAGTAGTGCCTCTCCTAAGTTTGTTGGTTCCTCATGTGGGACAATGTACAAGCTGAAGGACAAAGGTTCCCATATCCTGTTCCCTTGTAAAAACCATCTTCCCGGAACTCCCCGATATTCACTTTCTATCTGACCCCCAGTGCCATCACCTCCCTAGTGGGCTTTTCTGGGACTTTCTTCAGGTGAAAGGGTAACAGCACAGAGGACAAGGGCTCACATAGCATGATGGGGGCCTATCTTCTGCATCCAACATCCCCCACCCCCAGAAAAAAGGAAAAGACCCAAGAAGGCAGGTGTGGAGGTGCTGCTCCCCACCTCTGACTAAAGCCACCAGGTCCCCAGGAGGGAGAGAAAGGGTGCAGATGAGCAGCTGTGTGACTCCCACTGCTCCAGGCCAGGGGTAAGGTGGCACCCCCTTCTCACCCATTATTGCATCTCCCTGTTTCCTGGGATGCTGACCACTAGGAATGGGGGTGGGTTCCTCCAGTACACATCCACTCCCTCACCCCCAGTCCTGGGTTGCATTTGTCTCAGACTCATGGATGGCCAGCTTGGCGCTGGGGAGTTGTGGTTGGAACACAAGAGGAGAGCTGAGAGTCGCTGGTATGGTTCCGTGGGGGAGAGGAGTGGGGGGAGAAAGGGGTACATTGGGGGAGTTGGTGAGGTGTGGGCCCATAGGGCTGCACTCATGTGTGCTTTGGGGAGAAGCTGTAGGCTCTGGTTCCAGGTGCACCAGGGAGTGATGGCAGTGGCTTGGTGGACGCTCAGGCCCAGAGCAGAGGACCGGTGGCTGGGACCAGGTCAGGGCCGCAAGCCAGCCGGGGGTTGCAACATCGCTGCATGACTCCAAAAGTCACCACGGGTCTGAGCAGGCAGGGACATGTTTGAAAAGCAGTGCCGCAGGAAGGGCAGGAAAGGGGGCTGGGGCAGGGACAGGCGGGTGGTGGGACTGAGTGCACCTCCCTGAAGCTGAGCTCCTGGCCCAGGAGCCTTGGACTTAGGGCCTATCTAGCCTCTGAGCCTCCCTGGGGCAGTGCGAGGGATATGCCTGCTGTGCTGGCTTTCTGTGCTCTGTGCTCCTGGCCCAGAACTGTGCTCCTTGAGCAGCAGAGGCCAGCCATTGATGCCACCTCTCCTGGTGCATGTGCCTGCTCTTCTCTCTGCTCTCTCTCTCTCTGCCCCCACTTCTCTCCCGGGCTGCCCCTCCACCGCCACGTAAGTGCACAAGCACCCGGGTGCCCCTGGCTGTAGCAGCTATGTGCCCCCTTGGCTTTGCTCTGTCCGCCCCTCGGTCACACCCCCTCCCCACCCTTGGTCTTGTGCTGCCCTGACTCTGCCCTAAGGCTACCAGGCCATGGCAGAAGCAGCCTCACCTCAGCTCAGGGCTTCCTCTTATACCCAGCAGCTGCTCAGCCCAACCACTGGGGGAGACTCTTCTCCATGCACCCCACACATCAAGAAGGTGCATGGTGAACCTCTGTGTGTGTGTGTGTGTGTGTGTGTGTGTGTGTGTGTGTGTGTGTGTATGTGTGATTGTTGGGGATACCTTCTTCTCAAGGTCTCAGAACATAGCAGCCTTTGGGATAACAGTACACAGCACACTTTAAAAAGATAGCACAAAGAACCCTGTGTAATGGACTCAGCACAATAAGCCTTTTGAAGGACTCAGAACATAGCAACCTTTGGGATCCTCATGGTAATCTAATGATCAATAAAATTAGACATGCCATTTAGACATCATTAAACTTAAATATATTAGTATTATGACATCCTATGTCTTAGTGACATTATAGACATATTGTGAATGCCTATTCTGTGATTTCATTGTTTTTCAAATGAGCAATATTGGAGGATATAAGAAATCCATTGTGACCTCAAAGCCATTGTGACATGAAAATTCCCTTTGTGACATCACAGTGCCCTTGTGATATCATTAACCTGTTGTGACATCACAAACCTGTCTTGTCCATTGTGACCTCATCACCAATGTGACAACACAAAGCCTTTGTGATGTCACATTGCTATTGTGACATTACAATCATCTTGAGACCTCCCAAACCCATTATGACATCTTTACCACCTTTGAAAAAAACATGACCTTTTTGACATCACAGTACATTTGTGTATCCATATCTTCATTGTGAAATGTCAATTGAGATTGGATATGCCATTGTAATATCACAAAGCACTTACAATATAATCATTGGTGTGACATCACTGTCATTAGGACATAGCTCATTGTGACATCACAAATCTGTAATGACACCATACTACTATGACATCACATTGTCATTGTGACATCATATATACATTATGCATATCTATTATGTGATTTCATTATATTTCAAATGTGGCATGTGGGTTCATATCAAAAACATATTTTGACTTCATAACCATTGTGACATCACAATCCCTTTGTGACGTAACATTGCCATTGTGATATCTAAACAACTGTGACAATTCAAACATGTCCTGTCCTCATAAGTTTTGTGACATATTACCACTATGTTATGTTAGGACCACTGAGAGCTCACTCTATTTTTGACTTCATATTTTTTCAGGTATGACAAGAAATATTAGAAAGATACATTTGTGTATGTCGTTGTGATTTCATTCTCATATCCTCACTATAAACTAGTGGCAATTAAGATCTGACATGCCACTGTGATATCACAAACCCTTTGTGACATCATCACCAATGTAACATCAGATTGTCATTATGACACCATCAGCTCATGGTGACATCACCAAGCTACAGTGACATCATAGCATTATGACATCGCATTGCCATTTTGCTGTCATAGACACATTGTGAATGTATATCCTATGATTTCATTCTATTTTAAATGTGGCATGTCAGTTGATATCAGAAACACATTGTGACCTCATAACCATTGTAACATTATAAACCCTGTTTGGCGTCATAATCAGTATGATATCACATTGTTGTTATGATATCTTTAGCTTATGGTGACATCGCAAAATGACAATGACATTACAGCATTTGCCATTATGTCATTGTGACATCATAGTCACATTATGAATGCCTAATCTGTGATTTCATTGTATTTGAAATGTGGCATGTGGGTTATCAGAAACTCATTGTGATGTCATAACCTTTGTGACATCAAAATCCATTTGTGACATCAATTTGGCAATGTGACATCACAATGGCAATGTGATGCTACTAAGGCATCATGATATCACAATGGTCATGAGCCCACAATGGGTTTCTGATATCAACCGACATGCCACATTAGAAATAGAATCAAATAACATAAAGGGCAAACACAACGTGTCTATGATATCAGAATTTCAATGTAATGTTACAGTGCTATGATGTCATTGTAGTTTTACATGTCAAAATGAGCTGATGTTGTCATAATGGCAACATGATATCACAATTATGATGATGTCAGAAAGGATTATTTTTATATTTCAATGGTATGTCTGATGTTAGTTGTCATTAGTTCCCCATAAGGATATGGATACAAAAAATGTTCTGTGATGTCACAGAGGCCATGTGTGTTTTCAAAGGTGGTAAGAGGTCATAATAGCTTTGTAATGGCACAATGTGATTCATAATATCACAATGGAAATGTGATGTCCCATTGGGTTTTTGATGAGGTCACAATGGTTTTGTGATGTCACAGTTTATAATATCAGAATGATATATCCAATTTCAATTATTCATAATTCAATATGAGGATACCAGGTGATAGAAGAAGCTTCATAGTATGAGGTCATACTATGTGAAAACCCAATGGGACACTTATTTCACAATGACAATGTGATGTCTCAACATCATGTTATAATAAGGTTTTGATGTCACAATTGGTGACGCCATACTGATGAGGAGGTCGCAATAGATTTGAGATGTCCCAAGGGGTTGGTGATGTCACAATGGCATGTGGGATCTCAACTGTCATTAACTCACCACAAGTATATGGGTTTGGGAAGGGATTCTGATGTCCCCAAAGTATATGTATCAAAAAGGTGAAGAACTAACAGGTCTGAAATGTCACAAAGTGACACAATGATTATGATGTCCAGTGGTGTGATATCATGATGGTACACTGGATTTTAGATATCTCATGTCATATCTGAAATATCAAGTCAAACACAGATTTTCAACTCACAAAGGGCCTAAAATATCACAATGACATGTCACAAAAGTTATGAGGACAGGAGAGGTATTTGAGGTCACAGTGGGTTAGTGATATAACAAAGGCAATGTGCTATGACAAAGAGATTTCGATGATACGAAGGTAATGAGTTCACAATGGTTTCCTGATATCAACCCACATGGCACATTTAAATAGAATGAAATCAAAGAATAGACATTCACAATGGGTCTATGACATCAAAGTGACAATGTGATGTCAAGGCAGCAATGTTTGATAGGATATGTACTCATTACCTTACTCATGTAACTGTAATCCCTCTGTACACTATATTTACAATAAAAAACGTACAGAAGAAAAGAAAGAAAAAAATTGTATGATGTAATTGGGGTTTGGTGTTATCACAATGAGATGATGGTGTCATGATGACAATGTGATTTCACAGTCGTAATTATTGCACAAAGTATTTGTGATGATACAATGCTAAGTGTGATCACAATTTTCATTAGTTCACTATGAGAATATGGGTACACAAAGGGTCTGTGAGGCCACAGAGGTCATGTGTTTTTTTTAAAGGTGATAAGACTTTACAATTGCTTTGTGATGTCACAATGTGATTGTGAAGGTACAACAATGAGTTTGTGATGTCACAGTGGTGATGAGATCTCAATGAGTTTGTGATGTCACTATGATTTGTATTATTACAATGATATGTCCAATTTCAATTTCTACTAGTTCACAATGAGGATACAATTTCAAGAAAGAATCTTAAGATCCAAAGACCATGAGTTTGAGTTTTTAGTCATAACTTGTGTGATTTGTTGCCATTAGGATATTTTAGTCCTTTAGTAAGCTTATATTCTGTTTTCAAACTCATAATAATTCAGGTAGGACATATGATATCAGAAATTGACTCTGACATTATGAATATTGTGACATCACATTGATAGACATCAAGACCATGGTGTCACATTGTGAACTCACAAATCTGTTAGGATTTCATCACATTTGTGCCAACACAGTCCCTTTGTGAATTCATATCTTCATTGTGAATTACTGATATTTGAGAATTGGCATGCCATTGTGACATTTCCAACCAATTGTGACAGCACAAACTTATTATAGTAGAAATACATTGTGATCTAATAATCATTGTGGTAGTACAATCCTTTGTGACCCTACATTTCCATAGTAATATCACTAATCCACTGTGAAATTCCAATCCTCTCTTACCCAATCCAGGTATGAAATGTGATATCCGAATCCAGTGTGACATTTAGATCATGGTGACATCACACTGAGAGATGATATGAGCATTTTGTCACATTCTGACAACACAAACCTGTTTGGACTTCATCACTTTTGAGACAACGCATGCCTTTGGAGACATCACAGTCCCTTTGTGAGCTCATATACTCATTGTGAGTTGACAATTGAGATCACATATATCATTTTGATGTCACCAACCCATTGTGACATCACACACCTCTTGTAAACTCATCACTAGTGTGGCATCACCAATTGTCATATCAAAACATTATTAAGTCATCATATTGCAACATTACATTGCCGTAGTGATATCACTGTTCCATTGTGTTTTCAATAACCTAGTACGTCTTCATAGCATTTTAGAAAATTCATGGCCCTTTATGTTTGTCTTCTTCTGTGAACTCATATCCTCATTGTGAAATAGTAGCAACTGAAATTGGTCATGTGATTATGAGATATGACTTCACAAAACTTTGATTTCCTCACCAGTGTGACATCACAAACCCATTGTGAGCTTTCATAGATATTTGACATCACTATCACATTGTGACATCCCAAACTTATTAGGACCTCATAGCACCTTTGAAAAAACACATGGCCTTTGTGACATCACAGTCCCTTTGTGTAACTATACCCTCATTATGAACTGACAATTGATATCAGACGTGCCATTGTAACATCACGAACCCTTTGTGACAGCACCAGTGTGACAACATTCTCATTATAACAGCATTAACTACTTTTGACATCAGAAAAGTACGACAAGATAGTATTATGAGATCACATTCTCATTGTGATGTTATAGACAGATTGTGAATGCCTGTTTTTAATCTGTTATATTGTTGTAGTTGTTCATGGGACTTGAACTCTGGGCTTGGGTACTGTCCCTGCTCTACAGCTCTAAGCTAGCACACTATCACATGAGCCACAGGACCAGAAGTGGTTTTCTAGTGGCTTTTATTGGGGATAAGAGTTTCATGGACTTTCCAGCCTGAGGTGACTTTGAAATGCAATCCTCAGATCTCAGCCTCCTGAGTAGCTGGGATTACAGGCATGAGCCACCCGAACCAGGCTTTTTCATTCTATTTAAAATTTGACATGCGTGTTGATATCAGAAACATAATGTGACCTCATAACCATTGTAACATCTTAAATCAGCAGTGACATCAAATTGTCATTATGACACCATCAGCTCATTGTGACATCACCACACGACAATGACATCATAGCATGATAAATCACAGTGACATTGTTATGTCATAGACATAAAAGTGTGAAGGCCTATTCTGTGAATTCATTCTATTTCAGAAATCCATCTAACCATGCAACCATTGTGATATCACAATCCTTTTTGACATCACATTGCCATTGTGATATCATTAACCTGCTGTGCCATCACAAACCAGTCCTGTTTATAAGTTTTGTGACATTATCATATGTTAGGCCCTTTGTGAGCTCATAATATGTTTTCTATCTCATATTTCTGATATGATATGTGATATCAGAAATCCCCTGTGACATCATACTGCCAGATATCATGCCCATTATGTCACATTGTGACATCACAAACCTGTGAGAACGGCATCACATTTGTGACAACACATGCCTTTGGAGACATTACAGTCCCTTCTTGAACTCATATATTCATTGCCAATTAATGACCATTGAGATCTGCCATGCCACTGACATCATGAACCCATTGTGACATCACAAACTTATCGTGACCTCATCACGAGAATAGCATCAACAACTAATTGTTGTATCAAAGCATTATTTTGACATGGTATTGTGGTATTGCCGTTGTGATATCATTGTCCCATTGTATTTTTACAAACCTATATGGCCACATCACATCTTAGAAAATTCATGGTCTTTGAGACTTCAAGCTCTTTCTGTGAACTCGTGTACTTCTGACCTCTAAGGCAAGGAGACATAGCATGTAGTCTCATTTAATATAATAAAACAATTTACACTAGAAAGGGGACTGTGATTACTTCATCCTGGAATGGATACCCAGGTCCAAGAGTAGCCTTGACCACCAAACCTCAGACCTCCAATGGGCAGCTCCACCCTTTATTAATTGGTCTGCAAACCACCAGCCAAAAAATTATGATCTTCGAATCTCCAAACCAAAATAGGCAAGGCTTTTTACTTTTTCATTCCTCCCTCATTCACTACAGACCTGTCCTTCCTTCCTGGTCTTTCCCTTTTTCCCTTCTACCACTTCCTTCTTCTCTTCAGGTCTCTCCACTCTCCACAGGCCTTCCCTACTCTGCCCCAGTGACCACTTGCCAACCTTCTGCTCTCCCTCATCTTCCTCTCTTCTCAGGTTTTTTTCCTTCCTGCTGTCTCATCACTTTCTTCCATCTGGGTAGCTCCCATTTTTATCCCCCCTTCCAATGCTCTGAAAATGCAACCTATATATAGGTTGTACCCTTCCTCACTCCAACGGGTCTCCTGCCTAACAATTTTTAACCATCTCTTACCAATCTGCCCAGTGCTCAATTACCTCTTGACAGCTCACCATGTGAGGCTTGACACCTCCACCTTTGGCGGCATTCCCCATATTCTCCTGTGGGCCAGGCCAAGAATTTACAATGATTATCGGCTCCCACAGATAATTCTGGCAACACTGGTTATTACAGTATTCTCATAGTTAATTAGAAGAAATTGAAGTTGTATATGTCATTGTTATATTAAAACTTGATGAGACATCACTAACACATTATGACCTCATCACTGCAGTGACATCACAAACTCATTGTGATATCACATTGCCATTGTGCCACCATGATCATATTGTGACATTCCCAAGCCTATTATGACCTCAGAAGCTTTGAAAGCATGGCCTTTGTGTCATCACATGCCCTTTGTGTACCCATATCCTCATTTTGAGCTGAGATCAGACATGCCATTTTAACACCGCAATACCTTTGTGACATCATCACCAGTGTAACATCACATTGTCATTATGACACCATCAGCCCATTGTGACATCATAAAACAACAATGACTTCATAGCATTATGACATCACATGGTCATTGTGATGTCACAGATACATTGGAATGCCTATTCTGTGATTTCATTCTATTTCAAATGTGGCACGTGGGTGGATATCAGAAATAGATTGTGACAACAAAACCATTATGACATCACAATACCTTGATGACACCACATTGCCATTATGATGTCACTAACCCACTGTGACAACACAAAACCGTCCTATCTTCATAAATGTTTTCATATGCTGCCAGTGTGATCTCTGGCCTCTCTGAGCTCATGAATTGTTTAATTCATAATACATCAGGTATGACATGTGATATCAGAAATCCACTGTGACATCACGACCACTGTGATATCACATTGCCAGATGTCATGAACATTGACTCACATTGTGACATCACAAACCTGTTAAGACTCATTACACTTGTGCCAACATATGCCTTTGGATACATCATTATCCCTTGTGAAATAATATATTAATTGTCAATTAGAGACCTAGCATGAGATTGTGACATCACCATCCCATTGTGAAATCACAAATCTATATGACCTCATCACCTATATGGCATTACCAACTATTTTTGACTTCAAAACAATACTATCTCATGTAATGGTAACATTATATTGCCAATGGGATGTCTCTGTCCCATCGCATTTCCAACAATCTATTATGTACTCATAATATTTTACAAAATTCATGGCCTTTCTGACTTCTAGCTCCTTATGTGAACTCGTATCTTCATTGTGATCTAGTAATAACAACATTACATGGATACTTGGATAGTGACATCACTATCCAAGTGTGACCTTATTCCCACTGTGACATCACAACTCGTATCTTCATTGTGATCTAGTAATATCACCATTACATGGATTACTTGGATAGTGACATCACTATCCAACTGTGACCTTATCCCCTTGTGACATCTCAAACCCTTGTGACATCATATTTCCAGAGTGATATCACGATCACCTTGTGACATACCAAACCTGTTGTGACCACTTAGCACCTTTGAACAAGCACATGGTGTTTGTGACATCACAATCCCTTTGGGTAATTATATCCTCATTATACCATTGTACCATTACAAATGCTTTGTGACATCATCTCCAGAGTGAGATCACATTATTGTTAGGATAACATCAGCCCATTGTGACATCCCAAAATGACAATGACATCATAGAATTATGACATCACATTTTCATTGTGAGGTCATAGAGACAATGTGATTGCCTATTCTCTGATTTCATTCTATCTCAAATGTGGCATATACTTTGATTTCAGAAACCCATTGTGACCACATCACCATTGTGACATTACAATCCCTTTATGACCTCATACTGACGTTGTGATATCATTAATGCAATGTAACATCACAAACCTGTCTTGTCCTCATAAATTTTGTAATAAGTGATTATCTTGACCTGGGCTGGATGCCCAGAGCTAAATTCAGCCTCAACCATGAACCCTCAGAACTCCAAAGAGCAGCCCAGCCATTTGTTAACTGGTCTGCAAAGAACCATCCCCCAAAATAATGATCTCCAAAACTCCACACTTCAAAGGCAAGGCTTTTTCCTTTCCCTTCATCCTCCTTCTCTCCAGACCTGTCCTACATTTCAAGTCTTTTCATTTTTTCCTTCCATCATTCCCTCCTTCTCTTCGGGTTGCTCTACTCTTAACAGTCCTACCCTGCCCTATCCAGGTGGCCAGCTGCCATCCTTCACCTCCTGCTCTCCCTCAATTTCCTTTCCTCTTAGGTCTTTACCTTCTTGCAGTCTCATCACTTCTTTCTTTCCAGGCCTTTCCCCTCTTTCTCTTCCCTTCTGTTGCTCTGAACATGCAGCCTATATATAGGCTGTGACCTTCCCCCACTGTGATATGTTTCCTGCATAAGAGTTTTCAATCATCACTTCCAAATGTTCATGCCCAATCACTTCTTGGCAGCTCACCCTGTGGGGCATGACATCCTATCTCCTTCAGCAGCATGTCCTGCCCACTCCAGTGGCATGCAACCCCCCGCTCCAGTGGTCCAGACTAAGAGGCCATGATGACTATCTATTCCCATGGATTATAGGGGCACTGCTGGTTTTTACAGTGTCCTCATGGTGGTCTAGTAGCAATTGAAATTGGACAAATAATTGTGATATTACAAACTCGTGGCATAACTAATCCATTATGACCTCATCATCAGTGTGACATCACAAACCCATTGTGACATCACATTGCTGTTTTGACACCAGGATCTCATTGTGACATCCAAAATCTATTATGACTTCTTATATCCTTTGAAAAAATACATAGCTTTGTGACATGACATTCCCTTTGTTTACTCAAATCCCCACTGTGAAATATTGACAATTGAGAATTAGAGAGGACATTTTAATATCAAAAAGAGTTTGTGAGTTCATCACAATTGTGACATCACATTGTCATTTTGACATCTGCTCATTGTGAAATCAAAAAGCTAAAATGATATGATAGATTTAGAACTTCACATTGACCTTGTGACATCATAGACACATTATAAATGCCTTTTCTGTGATTTAATTCTATTTAAAATGTGGCCTGTAAGTTGATATCATAAACAAATCGTGAACTCATAACCATTGTGACATTACAATCCCTTTGTACATCATGTTGCCACTGTGATATCACAATAACCCACATATCACAATATCACATAACCCACCGTGACATCACAAACCTATCCTGTCATCATAACTTTTGTGACGTGCTGCAATTCTAATATCAGGCCTTTTTGTCCTCATAATCTCTTGTTGACCTCATTAAATTTCACATATGACATTTGATATTACAAATTCCCAGTGATATCATGACCATGGTGCTATCACACTGCCAGATTTCATAACCACTGTGACAAATTCTGACATCACAAACCTTTTAGGATTTCAATATATTTGTGACAACACATACTTTTGGTGAAACCAAAGTCCCTTTGTAAACTCATATACTCATTGTAAGTTAAAGACAATTGAGAACCATCCTGTCATTTTGACATGCCCAACACACTGTGATATCACCAATCTTTTGTGACTTCCTCACCAATGTAGCATCATCAACTAATTGTGACACCAAAACAATAGTTTGACATGATGTAGTGAGTTGACATTGCCATGGTGATATCACTGTACCATTGTGTATTCACAAACCTAATATAACCTCATAACATTTTTAAAAATTCATGTCCATTAAGACTTCAAGCTCCTACTGTGAACTTGTATGAACATTGTGAAATACTAGCAGTTGAAATTGGACATGTGTTTGAGATACTACAAAATCATTATGACATCAAAGACCTGTTGTGACCTCATCACAACAGTGTATCATAAAGCTATCATGACCCCTAAGTACTTTGAAAACACATATGATACTTGTGACATCACAGTCCCTTTGTGTACCCATATCCTCATTGTGAACACATGATAATTGAATTCATATATGCCATTGTAACATCACAAACCCTTTGTGACCCAATCACCAGTGTGACAACACATATTCATTATGACAACATTACCACCTTGCAACATCACCAATTTTCAATAACCTCATAGCATTATGACATTAAATTGTCATTGTGATGTTATAGACACATTGTAAATGCCTATTCTCTTAGTTCATTCTATTTCAAATGTGGCATTTGGGTTGATATCAGAAAACCATCATGATCTCATAAATATATGGCATCACAATTACTTTGTGACATCACAGTGTCATGGTGATATCACTAACACACTGTGACATCACAAACCTGCCCTCTTCTGTCGGGTCTTCATCCATCCCATGAAAGCTGGACAAGGTCCGAGGAAAGCTAATTGCGGCTGCTCACCCGTTCCCCAGCCTCCCTTAGCCCATGAGACAATCAGATGCGGGGAGTCAAGTCAAGAAGGAACTCGTTTATTAACATAGAGCAAGACCTATTTAAAGCAAAACACTGCGTGGGAGGAGAGGAAATGGAGCCAATCATTTACTGTAAAGGTCACACCTTATCATGTACCTAAGCTTCCACAAGCTGTTTACACAAATCAGGCTCTGCTCAATCAACTTCCTCTCAGGGCCATCTTTGCTGCCTGGGTGCCCTACAGATTTCCCCTTTTTGTTTTAATGGCAGATACACCTCTCAGTTAGTTATCCTGTTCCTCTCCTCTGTAAAGGTTATTTTAACAGGATTACATTGGAGAGAATAGCATTGGCTATGCAAGGAGTTTGAGGCAAGTCTAGGGGGCGAGATTCGCCAGACAGGGATAGGGCTCTTGTGTGTTATACAAGAGCCCGTCGCAGTTACCTCATATCCCCAACTAGCACAGTAATAAACAGCAGCCCCACTGCAGTTAGAAATGTCTGAAGCAGTTTGATTAATTTCGGGGTATATAGAACAGTCATTATCTCGTCCTCTTCAGAACATGGGAGCAGCTTCGGTATTGGGAATTCCACACATGCAACACGGTACATCCTCGTGGGTCCCCACTCTCAGGCCATTCTACTATAGTCTAGAGAAACAAGGAAAATTTAAAACAAGCTCTGCAGACATAGCAAAGCAATTCCGGGTACCTGGTGTCTTTCAAGTAAGCCAGTTCTTTGTTTGTACCTTCAAGCACGTACAGGAGTCAAGATGACCTTTCAGCATTACTGTCGGCCCCTAACACCCCGTCTTTGTTTAAAGAAGGGAACCCGCCTGTCTTAGGTTGGGTGGATCGTCTTGTCTGTCTTACCATTCATCGGGAACTTCTTCAGAGCAAAGCTGAAGGCCCTGTCTTAAGTTGGTCAGACTGGCACCCCCACTTACCCATCTCTGGCTGCAGTTCCTCTTGGGGGAAACATAACTGGCTGTCTAAACTCATAAGAGGTTTGCAGTGCACATATAATGCAAGGAAGGCATAGAAAAAGCATCAGCAAAAGCATTCCCAGGCCAAGCAATGTCATTAGCAGTCCTTTAACAGTCAGGGATGGGATAGCAGTCTTTGCCATTTCAGAGTCCAGAGGTGGGGCTTGTAAAAGGAATATTAGAGCAGGTAGCATTAAAATAAATAGTTCCTACAGAAATATTAAATGGTCCATATGTAATGACATAAGGTGGTGATCAAAATGAAGGTCAAGCCACCAGGTCGAAGGGACAGCTTCTCTTGTGGAGCTATGTCTGCATTGCCAACGCTGATCACTGTCCAGGTCACCCATTGAGGTTGATGGATTCCGTAGCCATTGCCAGGGCTGGGAGGGTCAGAAGAGCCAACAGCTGGAGTATCACCATCTGCAATTGTAAGAGAACACAAGAGCTTCTCAAGGGTTGATTGCCCTTGAGAATGGTTAGTTATCTTTCTTGCTTTCCCTTCTTTAAACACAAGCCTCTGCCACCATAGCCATTTTTCTTTCCTTGTTGGTTAGTTTACACTTAGGCTTCCTCCCATATAGAGGAAATGGGAAAAACTTTAAGGTTCCTGGCAGGGATCCAAATGGAAGCTATCACCTCTGTGGGAAAAATGTATCCAAATCCCCTGTCCATGGTAACTAGCAGGTCAGGTCCTCTCCATTGTTGTGTCAGTGGGTCCTTCCACCTGAATTTCACTTGGGGCTTAGGGTTTAGTTGTCCCCTGTGCTTCTGAAATATGGATTCAGATGCCCTTTTTGGAAAACTTAAAATGTTAATGGCAAACAAAGGTATCTGTAACTGTATATGGGGGCTAACTCCCACTTTTTGTTTTAATAATTGCTCCTTAAGACATTGGTGATTTCTTTCTATAATTGCTTGGCCTTGGGGATTATAGAGAAATCCTGTAGTATGATTAATGTGCCATTTGTTGAAAAACTCTGACATTGCTTTACTAACAAAAGAGGGTCCATTATCTGTTTTAACTTGTGCTGGTAGACCCAAGGTGGCAGAGCATTGAAGAAAATGTTCTTGTGAATGTTTAAGTCTTTCTCCTGTATGTGCTGTGGGCCAGCATGCTCCTGAGTAGGTATCTATACAGACATAGATATATTTAAACTTACCAAAGGCTAGAAAATGAGCAATGTCTGTTTGCTAAGATTAAGGCCTCTGGGATTTACCACTGGTGGTTGTAACGGGGGTACTTTTAAGAAGGGCTGACATGTTTTGCAGGTATGTACTATACTTTTGAGGTCCTTTACAGGAATCTGAGGAAATCTATGTTCAAGACCTCTCCAGTTAAGTGGGTGAAATCATGCAAACAGGTAGCCTCTTGTAACGTTAATACTTGTGGGCCTGTAGCTAACTGGTCTGCCCAATTATTGCCTAGGGATAAAAACACAGGAAGTTTTGAATGCCTTCTCAAATGTTGAATATGAATAGGGGCTCCTCGCCCTTCTAATAGACCCTTAAGGGTAACCATAACAGGGGAAATAGGGTTTTCACCCAGCTTAATATATGCCTGAGGAATATGGAGGAACGAGTTAATAATATATAGGATATCAGAAATACAAATTAAAGGGTTTTTGAATGACCTGAAGGGCCATAATTATAGCCAGCATTTCTTTATATTGTGCTAACCCTTGACAAGGTTGAAATCTTTGTTGGCTCGGGGTCTTTTGTTGCTCCTCAAAGGCTGCATAGGCAGAGACTGCTTTACCTCTGTCAGTAAAAACATGGAGGGCACCAGGAAGAGTTGTAGGAGAAAATAGAGAAGGCATTTTGAGAGGAAGTCACCATAACATGACAGTCCATTTGGATGGCCCATAATGGCAGTTACTTTGGCCTAGGAATCCCTCCACAAATAGATCAAGATGAGCATTGCCTCGAGTGAGCCAATCAACTTCTACCATCCAAAAAGGAAAAACAATGTAGTGAGGGTCGAGGCCATAATGCCTTTGGGCTTGGGTCCTTCCCTTGACAATAGCATCTGCAAGTTGGCCTGCCTGAGAGTACACCCGAGTTGTGCCCCCCAGTGGAGTATGAACCACTCTAATGGCTCCCCCCTTTGAGTTAAAACTGCAGAAATCAATGTAACACCTGCAAACAACCAAAGGAAAATGGGCTCAAAAATAGAATACCCCTTCCGGTAAACTTCATCCAGGGCTTTTTGGAACTGCAAAAGTATTGCCCAATGACTGTCTGAAATTGTAATAACTTCTTGGGGCATTCTGTCTTTTAGTAGAGCATATAAGGCACAAGACTATCTTTAGGGAGAGGAACCCATGCCAACAGCCAATTGATTTCCCCTAAAAGGCTCTGAAGTTGGGTTAAGGTCAGAGAGGCTAGAATGTCCAGCAAAGGCTTAATGGAGCTGGCCTGAGTCAAGGTAAGGTAGGACACAAGCACCTTCAAAGGAGGTACCTTTTGAATTTTATTGAGGGTTATGGTAAACCCCCATTTTTAATATGGTAAGAACCTGGGCCAGAAGCCCTCCAGGTGGCCCGGGTCTTGGTGCCCCTGAATTATATCATCCATGTAGGCATAGGCAAGGGAGGTATCTGAACCCAGCACAGGCCCTAAAAGTGTGGCCAAGTATTGTTGGCAAAAGTCCAGGCTATTGGCTATTCTCTGTGGTAGCACCGTCCATTCAAACCTCCGATCAGGCTGGGAAATATTAAGAGAAGGGATGGAGAAAGCAAACTTCTCGCAGTCATCTGGATGCAGGTGATAGAAAAAAAAACAATCTTTAATATCAATCACAACTAAGGTATATTCTGAAGGTAGAGTGGGAGTCCAGGGCATGCCTTTTAGGGGCGTTCCTACTAACTCCATCCTTTCATTTACCTTACTTATATCTTGGAGTATATGCCAAGCCCCAGAAGGCCTTTTGAATAACATATACGGGTGTGTTCCAAGGACTAATAGAAGGACATACGTGCCCAAGGTTTATCTGTTCCTTCACCAAAAAGTGGAGGGGTACAAGTTTAGGTTTGGTCAATGGCCACTTCTCCACCCAGATAGGGCTTCTGGGTTTCCACTTAATGGGGAGGTACTCGAGAGCAGTGGCCTTTATGATTGGGGGTGCACCTGAGCGGATTCCCTATGTTCTTCTCTGTAATTATGAACCTTAAAAATCCTTTTCCTTAACTCTTCTAGAATTTTAGCCTTTGTGCTTCTTCTCCATCCAGAATATCATCATAGGATGCTTGATGGTCTGTAGAGACCACGGCATCCATTTATCTTAGCATGTCTTGCCCAAGTAAATTGGCGGTGAGGTTTTTGCCACTAAAGGGTAGATCTTTCCCTGTTCTCCATCTGGGCTAGTCCATTTCATAAGGGCAACCATCTCTTTGGACTGGGAGTGCCCTCTACCCCCAATATTGGGGTCCTGGGTGCAAGCTTCCAGTCCAAGTGCACTTCCTCCTCCCTGAGTATGGTTCGATCTGCCCCCATGACAATTAGGCAGGGAAACTGCTTCCCACCTATGAAAATAGTCATTTTCAGACGGATTCCTTCCTCCAGGGGCATGGTTCTATGGACCTGGGTCATCCTGCCATGAGGCTGCCTGGGCCTCACAGCAGAGGGGGTTCCTCCTTGAGTTAATTGGGCTTTAGGATGCCCCTCTCCTAGTTTAAGGGCTTCCTATTTTCATCAAATTTGGATCGACAATCCTTTTTCCAATGGTACCCTTTCTGCACCTGGAGCAGGGTGTAGGGGTGGTTTGGACCCCTGGGCCATTTGGCAGGGGGATTGTTGTGAACAGTCCCTCTTAAAGTGCCCCTCTTGACCGCATTTAAAACAAGTCCCTCTCCCCGATGGTTTTTGGGTTCTTCAGCCTTAGGCTGCCAGCACCTGGGTAATAGCTTCAGTCATTGCAGATGTCTGAGCCTGTAAAGCTAAAGGTTATGATTGGGACTGGTGCTGTTGCATTCCCACATCCTGCGAGGCCACCACCCATCTGCTCATGGAACTCTCCCTAAATCCTCCGCAGGCCATGCAGTGGTCTGCATTCATCCCTTCCCAAACCAGCAACTTTACAAAATGATCTTGGAGGTTCCCTGCCAGCAGCTTGTGGTTAATACTCTGTTGGATTCAGTCTAAACTCAGCTAGAGGTTCCCTAGGTTTTTGTCTCACTCCTGCTATGGGGGATTCAGTGGGCCCATCATCCAGTTTGTACCATGCAACAAGTCTTGCCTGTCTCACCTGGTCACAGTACTGTCCAGGTATTGTGGCCTGTTGGATGCCAGCGGAGTACCTTTTCCCTGTCCCTGTTAACATGGCATAAGTAATAGGTATTGCGGGTTGAGCCTGCCGGTTATTCTCCACCTGCACTCTGCATTCCTCCTTAAAGAAGGCACAACATTTAATAAACTGAGAACTGGTGAGGAGGGCTTTGGCCACATCCCACCAGACACACAGGTGATAAGCAATGTCATGTAATAGGGTCTGGTCCCAAGGGGAGTTCGGGCCATCCTCCACCACTGCCTGTGGAGCTCTTTCAGATCCTTAGCTTCCCATGGATACCATTCCAAGGGCATATTACTTCCTGGTGCCAGATTGACTGGATAAGCTTGGGGAAGTGAATCCTGTGGCCTAAGGTCCGGACTCCTGTGTGGCACTTCCCTTAAATGTCAGGAGTCCAAGTAGGTTATTTCCTAGCCCTTGGCCTCTCTATAGAAGGTGGGTAGGGGTCCAGGTCTTGCAGGTCCCATAGGGCGCCTTACCTCCCCACCTCCAATCAGGGGAATAGTGTGGGGACCTAGCACCGTCAAGGGCACCCGAGTCATAGGGGGTAACTTTCACGCTCGTTTTGACTTCCACTGTGCATGTTTTGATGCATTCTCAGTGGAATTTGACCCATTCCATTTCCTTCTCACTTCCCAAGTCCTCCTTTATTCCCTCTAGGCCTAATGTTGCCTCCTCCTCCTTCTTCTGTGAAATAGCATTACCCATACTAAGGGTTTCACTTACCCTGAGAGAGCACTTAGTCTCAGCTGGTATCTTTTCTTTTCGAGCCCCATGTGGAGAGCCAGATATCAGGTCTTCCTTTGTCCCACAAAAGATGGACAGGGTCCAAGGAATTGTAAGTGCAGCTGCTTGCCCGTTCCCCAGCCTCCCTTAGCCTAAGAGACAATCAGACACAGCGGGGATTCAAGTCAAGCAGGGACTCATTTATTAACACAGAGTAAGCCCTTTTTAAAGCAAAAGACTGCGTGGGAGGGGAGGAAATGGAACCAACCAATGACTGTAAAGGTTACACCTTATCATGTACCTAAGCTTCCACAAGCTGTTTACACACTGAAACAAATCAGGCTGTGCCCACTCAACTTCCTCTCAGGGCCATCTTTGATGCCTGTGTGACCACACTGTCCTCATAAGTCTTGTGAGTGCTCCAATTGTGATGTTTTAGGCTCTTTATGAGCTCATAAACTGTTTTTAACCTTAAAATTTTTCAGTTATGATATGTGATATCAGAAATCCACTGTGACATCATGACCATTGTGACATCATACTGACAGACATCGTGACCATTGTGTCACACTGTGACATCATAATCCTCTTAGGACTTCAACACATTTGCGACAACACATGCTTTTGTAGATACCACAGTCCATACGTGAACTCATATTCTCTGTGATTTCATGACAAATGAGATCCTTTATGCCATTTGGATATCACCAACCAATTGTGACATCATAGACCTACTATGATCCCTTACCTGTATGGCATCACCAACTAATTGTGACATCAAAACTTTTGTGATGTCACAATGTTACACGATGATCATGACATCTGTCAGTGTGATGTCACAATGGTCATGATGTCAGTGGATTTCTGATATCTCATGTCATGCATGAAATATGAGGTTGGAAAATTATGAGGGCAAAAAGGTCTAAGATATAACAATGGTAACAGGTCACAAAAGTTAGGACAGGAGATGTTTGGGATAGTACATTGTGTTAGTGATATCACAATGGCACTGTGATATCAAAAAGTGATTATTATGTCAAAATGGTTATGTAGGCACAAAAATGTGTTTCTGATATCAACTCTCATGCCACATTTGAAATACAATGAAATCACAGAATGGGCATTCACAATGTGTCTATGATGTCACAATGAGAATTGTTGTCATAATGTGATTATGGCATTGATTTTGGTGATACCACAATGAGCTGATGCTCTCATAATAAAAATGTGATGTCACATTGTTGAGGATGTCACAAACACTTTTTGATGTTATAATGGCATGTCTGATCTCAATTGTCAGTTAACAACAAGGATATGGGTACACAAGGGGACTGGGCTGTTGAAAAGGGCATGGATTTTTCAAAGGACCTAAGAGGTCAAAATAGATTTGAGATGTCACAATGGAATCATGATGTCACAATGACAATATTGTCACAATGGGTTTGTGATGTCGTGCTGATGATGATGTCAAAATGGGTTTGTGATGTCACAACGAGTTTGTAATATTACAATCAAATTTCCAATTTCAATTGCTACTAGTTCACAAGGAGGATACTGTAATAATCAGCAGGGCCCCAATAATCCATAGGGTTCGATAATCAGCCAGACACCATCTCCTGGCCAGCTGGAGAGGACAAAGTATGCCACCAAAGAAGGTGGGGCATTCTGTGGGAGGGGCTGGTGTATTAATCATCACATGTTGAGCTGTTAAGAAGTGATTGGGCTGTGGGCAGTTTGGGATGTGACAGTTGAAAACTGTTAGGCAGTTGGTGTAGAGAAGATTTTATATAGGCTACTTGTTCAGAGCAATAAAAGGAAAGAGAAAAAGGGGAAGGTCCTGGAAGGAAGTGGTGTGATAGCAGAAGGGGAAAGACCTTGGAGGAGAGGAAGTTGAGGGGGGGCAGGAGGTGAAGGATGGCAACTGACGACCCAAGCAAAGCAGTTCAGACCTGTGGAGAGTGGAGAGGCCTGAAGAGAAAAAGGAACTGGTAGAAGGGAAAAATGGAAAAACATCGAAGGATGTATAGTTCTGTAGCCAAGGAGAGACAAAGGGAAGGGGGGAAAAGGCTTGCCTTTTGCTGTTTGGAGCTTTGGATATCATAATTTTGGGGGTTGGTGGTTTGGCGAACATTTATTATATTAAATGTGTCTCGAAGGATTCTCTTGAACTACAAAGTTCCAAATTTTCGGAAACCCCATCAAGATAATCAATTTGGATAGCATCAGGCCTTGGCCCCAGGGAAAAATCCCCATAGGTGAAAGTGTCAACTCTCAGGGTTAAGAATCTACCTCGAGTGTTTGTCGCCGGAGGATCAATATTGACAAAAATCATTTAGGTCCCTCTAAGGGTGCATCTGGGAAAGCTTGCCAGCCTGTTTTGGGGACGCGATCTGTAGGTCATTTGTGGCTTGAGAGGTCATGTAGGGCTTCCTTGGGAAGCCATCTGGAACCCCTTCAAGAGTACATCTGCGACTTCCTTGAGAAGCCATCTGTAACCTACCCTGGAGTTCATCTGGGGCCTTCTCCAGGGGCCATCATGGACTTTCTCCAGAGGTCATCTGGGGCTTTCGCAGGAGGCAACCTGAGACATCTTCAAAAGTCGTCTTTGGGGCTTCCTTAAGAGGCAATCTAGGACCACCTCCTGAGGTCATCTGGAACTTCTTTGGGAGGTCAGCTTGGGTTACCTTGATGAGAAATATGTGACTGTCTTCAAAAATCATCTGGGACTTCCTTCAGAAACCATATAGGACCCTTTCTGGAGGTCATCTGTTATTTTCTCAAGAGGATTATCTGGACCCTCCTCTGGGGTTCATATATGGCCTCTTTGAGTGGCCATCTGGGAGCTATTTGAGAGGTAATCTCAGCCTCATTGAGAGGACATCTGGGACCTCCTTTGGAGGTCTTCTGACACTTCCTTGGGGAACCATTTGGAACCTCCATGAGAGATTATCTAGGGCCTCCTAGGGAGGACATATGTGACATTTTCCAGGGGTCATCTACAGCCTCCTCAAGAGGCAATCTGGGACATTCTCTCTGTCATCTGGGACCTCCTGTTGAGGTCAACATTGAGAGGTATGGGACATGTAAGTTAAGTGTCTGTGGCTATTGGTCTGTTTGTGTATGCTGATAGTTCTGTTTCCTGAATGCACCTCTGTTTACTCCTTTTCTCAAGATGGGAGAACAAGGCCTAAAGTTCCTATATCCAAAAAATATTCTCCCCAAGGGTTATAGAGTCCCTCAGAGGCAGATGCATTGCTGTACTCTCTCTCCTATTCTTTACCACCAGCACCTGTAATGTTAAGTCCTCCCCATACCAAAAGTGGTTACTTTTACCAGCCTGAGGTGGTACAATGTGCTATGTTACCATTATTACCCTTGAGACAGGAGCATGGAAGAGATGGTAGGCAGGCCCCCTTTTTAATATATGTTCCCTCTGCAACTAGTGACCTGTATAACGGAAACAGCACACTCCATCCTTTTCAGAAAAACCAGGGGTTCATTATTTCATTAGAGACAGTAATTTTCACACACAAGCATATCCGCAATGAGTTTCAGCAAATTTTACAGGTGCTTTTCACCTGGTAGAAAAGGGAGTGAATCCTGCTCGGTGACTTGAAAGTAGTCCTTGGACCAGACAGTAACCCCACTATTAACTAGACCATTTGGAGCAAGTCTTTCCACAGACTTACCCAAGCTGAGACTATTAGTGATTCAGGTATGGAAGTGCTTACCTATTATTGCTAGGTTTGATTAGCAGGGATACCTCAGTGGTTAGAAAGCCAAGCCATCAATCTAAGGTGGGTGAGATGGTACAGTTCCCCAGTGAGTACCCTAATGCTTTTCTGGAACTTCTCCCAGAAGCCTATAGGACATATAGGCCTATAGATCTTGAAGTTCTGGAGAATCAAAGAGCCCTAAATATGGCCTTTGTTACCCAGTCAGCCCCAGATATTAGAAAAAAAGCTTCAAAATTTAGGTTTTGAGGTTGCCCAGTAGGTGTTTGATAACAGAGATACCCTGGATAAAAAAGACTCTAAGAAAGGGGGTTGAGTTTTGATAGGAGCACCAGAATAGCGATCAAGAAACCCTTGTCAAAGACAGTGCAATTAATTTGCAAATGGCAGTAGGGAACCTCTAGGACTAGATCAGTGTGCTTATTGCAAGCAAAATGGACATTGGGAAAAGGAATATCCAAGGAGGAGAAAGATAGAAAATGACAGTTTATGTAATCACATTAACCACCTGGAAAATGTGTTCATATCTCTGGAGTAACATGCAAAGGAGTTTGGGCTCTGAATTCCAACCGTGTTCAATTTAAAAAACAGCCCACTGAACTTAAGAAGAAATGTGGCAAAGAAAAATTCACACACTTCTATCTCAAAACACAGGCTTATAAAAGACTGAATCTCCATTATGTGCCAGTCAAACCAACCAAGTAGTTGAAAGCACATAGAAGAATACATTGGAGAAAACAGAGAGAATTATTTGACGTGAAGAAAAGATTTGAAGATATAAACTTGTGAGAGTGAAAAATGAGAAGAAAATCCTCAAAGGAACCTAGAAAACACTCAGAATCAAATGAAATTCAAATACATTAGCCTGGATGAGTATGAGGCAAATTAGGGGACCACAGGCCGACAGAAGCACAAGAGAGCAATACTGCCATCCTTGCTAACCACAAGTGAAGCCAAGAAGAGATCCTGATGTTGCATTAAGAAATCGTGGACATGAAAAATGAGTTGGAACTGATATAAAAAATGTATCAGGCTGAAGTACATGTCGATTATAAGCTTTGAAAGTTGTCACCAGAAATTCCAAGCAACAGAGAGAGAAGGGAAGAGTAGTTAGCAGAGAAGATGGGGAAGTGCTGTCATAGATGAGTCCAAGAAAAGTGAACAGGAAACTATCAGGCTCGAGAAAGAGATTGTTACTCTTCAGAAAGAGTTAAAGGGCCACATGCTCTGATAGAGAAGGCTGGGGAAAGAGAAAGAGCATTAGGAAGAAAATCAGTAGAGCTAAACAAACAGTTGAAAGATCTGTCACAAAAATACACTGAAGTGGAAAACTAGAAAGAGAAACTACTAGAGTAAAAGCCCCAAAAGACTGCTGAGATCTTCACCATAAATGTAATGCAGAAGCATCGTGTCCCAATGGAACAGGTGGAGGTGGGAAAAAATACCTCGCAATAGTACCTTTGTGAACTTAAGGGAGGAGCTGAAGAGCAAGCAAAGGTGTGGTAAGAAGGAGCAGCAGTTGTCCAGTCAAAGTAACACTCCTGTGACCCAGCCAAATCAGTTACAGTTTAAGGAGCACATTGAGAAGGAGAGTGGGATTTTGAAAGCAAGTTTGAGAGAAAAGTGGGAGAATAAAATAGAAGAAGTCTCCAAGGTTCAGAGTACTGTACAGGAGTTAAAGAAACTAGAGACCCTAAGATACAGGGAAACATCTGAGCTGATCAGGTACCTTGGGAGATCACTCTAAAACCAGTGGGATCTCTAGAGCTACTAGTCGTTAAAATTAAAGGAAGAAGCAAAAACAGTTGTAATAAGTGTGCAAATGTTGACACTGAACTTGTGAAAAAATCATACAGGCTCAAGCTTTCTGTCAGTTTACGTGTAGATATTTGTACCCTGGTAAATTTCCTGAGACCACTAAACTGCTCTGAAAACCAGTGGGGCCTTAGCGTGACAATACTTTGTAAGGTGTGTAGGTAATTTCCAACAGTTAAATGCTGAAAAGGTGGAAACTATGGAAAGAATTCATATGTGAGGAACCTCAGATGGTGAATTTGGGAAAGTGGATTTCACAGAGGTAAAGCTTGGAAAGTATGGGTGTTGGTATCTGTTAGTAATAGTGGACACTTTTTCAGGCTGAGCTGAGGTATGTAATAATTCCTTGATTTGGCTTACGCTTAACTGTGGGGTCCAAAGATGGCCCTGCATTCATGGCCCAAGTTCTCAATTATTAACTAACACTCTAGGAATAAATTGGAAGTTACAATCCATTTATAGAACTCAGAGTTCAAGGCATTAGAAAGAATGAATATGCCCTCAAAGGAAACTAACTAAATTAAATACAGAGACTGTCCATAGCTAGGTTAGCCTCCTCCACTTTGCTCTCCTTCGAGGAAGATGTAGCCCTTATGTTAAAGGATTTATCCCTTTGAAATACTTTAGGGTAGACCACCCCCTTTGGTTCCTAAATTTGGGAAGGCTATATTAACAGAAATGTCTAACTATAATCTGCATGCTTTACAACATATTCTTTTATGGACCTATCCTTTGCTAACCAAGGCTCACCGGCCACCTAAGAAAATCTCCACACCTTACTTTATTATTGGTGGGAGTGTAAACTTGTTCAACCACTTTGGAAAGCAGTATGGAGGTTCCTCAAAAGACTTCACATAGAGCTCCCCTATGACCCAGCAATCCCACATTTGGGCATTTACCCAAATGATTACAAACAAGACCAAACTAAAACTACCAGCACAACTATAATTATTGCAGCATTATTTACCATAGCTAAGATATGGAACCAACCCAGATGCCCCTCAGTAGATGAATGGATCAAGAAAATTTGGTATATATACACAATGGAATTCTATGCCTCCATCAGAAAGAATGACATTGCCCCATTTGTTAGGAAATGGAAAAACTTGGAAAAAATTATATTAAGTGAAGTAAGTCAGGCCCAAAGAAACATAGGCCCCATGGTTTCCCTTATTTGCAATATCTAGTATATGTATGAGTCAAGTGGAAAAGGTAAGATAATGTGATGTTAGGAAAATGAAACCTTAGATATGTATTTTAATGTTTTTTTCTTTCATGCATGTGTTTCTAACGCATTTATAAGATTATTTCTTTGTTGCTTTGCATGTCCCTCCCCCACACTATAACCCCTGCTTTCACTATATTTGATGTCAGTATAACTTGTGGAGGAGATGGGGAAAAACAAGTCATTTAAGGATACAGGTGGACCTGTTGCAACAATGAGAAGTACAAGTTGTCATGTCCAAAACGAGCTTTACAATGTCGGTGCGGGGGTCGGGGGGGGAAGGAGGAGAAGGATTGGGATTGGGGGGGGAGGTGGGAGGCTGGGAAGGGATGTGAAGGGTAAACAAAGGAGGAGGCTGCAATGCTTGGTAAGAAATGTACGCATTATCCTGCCCATGTAATTGTAACCCCTCTGTACAGTATGTTCACAAATAAAATAAAATAAAAAAAAAAAGAAAAACTCCACCTGAAGGGAAGGGGTCAAGATGGCAATGGAACAGCAAGAAAACACCACAGCTCTCCCCAAGGAAATACAGTGTTTGGATTTTAATGCTCCGTTTCTGCAAGTGACCCACAAAAAAAACTGCGATTACTCAGAGAGATACAGAAAGTGAAAAAAGAAAAGGGAAAAACCTACACAGACAGTAAAGAGGGAAGACCCTTCCCCTACCCCTTGTTGGTGATGGGGCTCCCCGCTGAGCAGCTTAAGTGGTGGAGCTTTGTGCCAGATTGCTTAAGTGGCCTAGCTCTGGACCCTCCAATGACCACTCACTGGCGAGCATCCCAAGGCTCCCAGAAGACTCCCAAGGTCCAGTGCCAACACAGAGAATGCAAACCAAAATCTCAGAAGACAGAGCCTGCATGAAGATTCCCCTCACCCACCCTGGCATGGCACCTCTGCCTGGCTGGTGCAAGCAGCCCAACCCAGGCAGGAGCAGCAACAGCTGTCAGCAGTGGCAAACGACCCTAGACTCGCAGTGTGGCACCTCTGTCCTGCTGGTGTAAACAGCCTAGCCTAACCTGGAGCAGCAGCAGCAGCTGGCAGTAGTGGCAAACCACCCAGACTCTGGGCACAATGCCTCTTGGCACTAGCCCACAGGAACAACCCAGACCAGCCTGGGGCAGCAGTAATAACTGTGGCAGGGACAGCTTCAGTGAACAGCTCCAGACCCATGGCGGTTTGTGCCTCTCCCTACTGGCCCACATAAGCAGCCTAGCCCAGCCTGAGGCAGCAGCACTAGTTAACACCTGACTCGTGGTGGGGTGGAGCACCTCTCCATACCGGCTTGCATAAGCATCCCAGCCCAGCCCATGGTGGCAAAGTTGGTGAACAACCCTAGACATGAGGCGGGGTGTGGTGCTGAACAACCCCAGAAAAGCTTCATGAACTTTCCTGCCTGGTCTGGCATTGAACCTGAATACACAGGTCTGAGCCTCCTGAGTATCTACAATTAGAGGCATTCACACCAGCAGGGTCTAACTCTTGCCAACCCCTTCACTTTTTCTACAATAGATCATTTCTTAGTTCATACAAGGAATTTAAGCAAATACAAGAGGATCGACATAATACACTGTACTCTATCTGACCATAGTGGAATCAAACTTGTTCTAAATAACAAGGCATAAAGTAGAAAAAACTTTAACACATGGAAATTAAACTGAACTAAGTTGAACAATACATGGGTCACAGAAGAAGTTAAAGAAGAAATTTAAAAGTTCTTACAATTCAGTGAAAATGAAGAAACATCACAAAGAAACCTATGGGACCCAGCAAAAGCAGTCCTGAGGGGCAAATGTATTGCTCTCAGTGCACATATCAAGAAAACAGACACCAAGTAAACAATCTTATGATACAAATAAAACTGCTAGAGAAAAAAGAAAAAAATGAACCTAAAGTTGCTAGACAGAGATAACTTACGTAAGACCTGAAATAAATGAGATAGACACTGAGAAAATTATAAATAAAATTAATAAAACAAACAACTGTTTTTTAAAAAAAATCAATAAGACTGACAGACCACTGGCAAGAGAAACTAACAAAATAAGAGAGGAGACCAAAATCAATATTATCAGAGATACCACAGGAAAAATTACAACAAACATCCACGACATCCAAATAATCATAAAGAAATAATTCCAGACTCTACTTACAAAGGATGGAAAACCGAGCAGACATGGATGAATTTCTACAGAAATACAAATTGCTGTCTCCCCTTTCCTTTTTGGACCTGCTACTCCACCATGTAAGGTTGGGGCAGCAGTTCGGTAAATAAACTTCTTTTCCTGCCTTAATAGTGTGTAGTATTCTCCTCATAGGCTACCGAATGAAGCCTACCTATTTAATGTTCCTTGCATATGATGCTGTAACTCAGATAGGGTCATTGAGTTGAAAATGTTAGAATTTCCTAACCACTCCTTTTCTGTGAACTAAACTGCTTTGAGACACCACGTGAGACTTCTCACCAATACCATTGCTGGACTTCACATTCACGTCCACACCACTTCTCTTCTCTGGTGAGTGAAACTACTCTCTACGGCTCTCTTTTGCTCAATCTCTGTTCAGATGTGGCGACATGCCAGAGAGCTCCTATGGCCGTTAGCAGAAAGGCTGGTCACTTCTGAACCCGAGGATGCTTGGTTATGGGGTCCTGGCCATTTCTCTCTAGAGACATCTCTAGGGACATCGCTTCTGCCTGGTCAGCTCTCCTTCACTCACCAGACTGACACTCCTACACATTTAATGGGGTGCTACGAGTCATGCCCAAGCCATGAAACCCCTCTGAAATGCCTCCTGTGCTCCCTGGATAGCCAGAGCATCTAATTTTTTATGCTTTTCTCAGATTTAGACAATTTTTGCCTCTGCAATGGTAAATAGTTAGAAGTCTGTTCACTTTCAGGATATCTTTGCTCTCTGCTAATCATGTCCAACTTTCTATATCTTTCCTTTTCTTTTCTACAACTATTTGTACTGTGCCATGAAGCGTGCGACATGGGCTGGGTCCAAGGGACCCATTCTAGGTTCCCTCTAAAAGGCTAGCCAAACTAGGCTTGATTTTTTGTTCAGGCTTTCTTTGCATTTATTTTTAGAAATTTGCCATCTTGAGTTCGCTATTTTGGCAAAATGGTGGGTTAAGGATTTGGCCCCCTCCAATCCTTACGCTTCCACCAAACTTACTTCTTCTCCATCCATCTATTCAAATGTGCCTTGCTAACAAGTTGCTCTTTTTACAGAATCTGGTAACTGAGGCCCAAACATCTGATGTGCTTTGTTAGCAAAAGATGTCTAAACATTGTTCTCTAAAATTTTAGGATTTGAGTTTTGCTTTTTTTGTTTTGTGTTGTTTAGTTTAGTACTGACTACGTGATTCTAAGATATTGGGCATATCTGTGCTAAGATTCTCCCATCTAACAAGTTTTGTCATTGCAGAATATTTGGTCAATTCTTGATAAGGACCAGGTAAGCTCTACTTATTCTATTTGATCTCTTTGTTGCTTTAATTGGAAATAACAAAGGGTTTTCGTGACGAAAGTTGCAATTCAAATCCTGTCCCGGCTGAAAAATCCCTAAGACTCCATCTCCTAACTAACCTGCAAAAAGCCAGGCTGGAAGCTTGGCTAGAGCCTCTTAACTCTAACCAGCAAACACTGCAAGTGGTATTATAACTCAAAGTGGTAGAGTGCTAGCTTTGAGCAGAAGTGCTCAGGGCCAGTGCCCAGGCCTTGAGTTCAAACCTCCTTGAATACCAACTGGGACAAACCATCCTAGCAACGACACTTAGACTCAGACAGTTTGTAGAACAAAGGAACATGGAAAGGAGTAAGAGGAGATGATACACATCATCTACATTGTGCCTGCCATTTCAAATTTAACCAGAGCCGTGAGGTTAATAGAAGTAAGAAGACTGCCCATCTAATGTCCATACCCATCTACCTTTCAACTGGACAGGAATTTATATTCTTGCCTTTGTCACTTGACTTGTTCTCTACCCAGTTGCCAGATGTCAGAAGTAGATAGGAATATTTCTACCAACATTTTCACCCCAAGTCATTCCTCTTGCTATTTATTTGCTCTAGACTATTTTTTTTTCAGTCCCTCAATGCCTCATGAGACTTCTCCATACTTCGTCCAAGAGAATTGCCTCCTCCAGACTTCACCTAAGGACTCATTGCCAAAGTGACAGCTGTTGCCTGCTGCCTTCTCTCAGATGGGATCTCATTTCATCCTTTTACCCCTACTGTTGATACCCCTTGCAAACAGGAAATAACCAGAAAGAATCTTCACTCTTTTTCATAATTATCAAAAGGCTGGAATGAAGGTCTGAACAGGAACACCTCCCTCCTTCTTGGCTAAGTTTCTGCCCAATATCTGTTACATAGGTAACTAGCAGACCTGGAAGCAGTCACTTTCCCCTCCTGCTAGGTCACATCCTGAGCCACCTCTGGTCACAAGCCTCCCATCTGATCTTAGGAGGGTCCCAGACCCTGAGGTAACATTGAGATCCAGTGTGGCCACACTTTTCCCCCACCTGACCACACTTCTTCCTTTCCCTAGCCTAGATAATTCCTGGCCCAGAGGTGGGTCGCCCCCCTTCCTTTTAAGTCATGCTTCTCCTCCACCATACAAATACAAATTGCCCAAACAGAACCAGGAAAAAAGAAATCAATTAAACATGTCAATTACCTACAATGAGATAGTAGAAGTAATCAGAAATCTTCCAATAAGAAAAACCCAGAAACTGATGGATTCACTACAAAATTCTATAAGGCCATTAATGAGGAACTAATACCCACACTCCTCAAGCTCTTCAGAGAAATAGAAACAGAGGGAGTAATCCTAAACTCATTCTATGAAGCCAATATCACATTCATCCCCAAACCAGGCAAAGACCCAACAAAAGAAGAACTACACACCAATCTGTTTTATTAAGACAGATACAAAGCTCCTCAATAAAACTGCAGCCAACAGAATCCAGAAACATATCCAAAAAAATCATACATTATGACCAAGTGGTCTTCATCCCAGAGATGCACGGACTGGTTTAACATATGTAAGTCAATAAACCTAATCCATCACATCAACAGATCCAAGGTCAAGAACCATATGAGTATCTCCATTGATGCAGAAAAGGCTTTTGATAAAATTCAGCACTCATTTATGTTAAAAGCTATGGAAAAAATAAGAATAGAAGAAACATTACATAAGATAATAAAAGTCTTACATGGCACATCAAATTCCAATATTATACTTAATGGGGAAAAACTACAACCAATTCCCCTAAAAACAGGAACAAGGCAAGGATGCCTACTCTATCCACGCTTCTTCAATATAGTTCTGGAATTTTTAACCAGAGCAATAATGCAAGAGAAAGACATTAAAGAGATCCACATAGGACAGGAAGAAGATAAACTATCACTTTTGCAGATGGCATTATTTTATAAATTACCAATCCTTAAAGTTCCATCCCCAAACTCTTAGAGCTTATAAACCAATTTGGCAAAGTAGCAGGATACAAAATTGAATGGATCGATAAAATGTGGCAACAATGCTTGATAAGAAATGTACTCATTATCTTGCCCGTGTAATTGTAACTCCTCTGTATGGTATTTTTACAATAAAAAATGTGGTATATATACACAATGGAATACTATGCCTCCATCAGAAAAAATAGCATTGACCCATTTGTTAGGAAATGGAAAGCCTTGGAAAATATTATATTAAGTGAAGCAATCCAGGCCCAAAGAAACATAGCTTCCATGGTTTCCCTTATTTGCAATAGCTAGTGTATGTCCGAGATATACACAAACTCTCAGACAAGTTGATGTTAGGTGAAATGAACACCAAGATAAGGACTCAAATCATTTTTCTTTCTTGCTGTTGTTTCTAGCATATTTACAAGATGATTTCTTTGTTGCTTTTTATGTCCCTCCCCCACGGTATAACCTCAATTTTCACTGTATTTGATGTTGATATAATTTGGGGAGGGGAAGTTAAAAACAAATTGGAATGCATGTGAACCCATTGCAACAATGACATGTACAAGACATTATGTCGAAAATTGAACTTTACAACTTTGGCGCAGGGGGCGGGGGGGGGGGCAGAATGCGAGATGGGAAGGGATGGGAAGGGGAAACAATGGAGGAGGCAACAATGCTTGATAAGAAATGTACTCATTACTTTGTTCATGTAATTGTAAACGCTCTGTATGTATTTTCACATTAAAAATCATGAAATAGTAAAGTAAAAATCCATGCCAAATTTTTGCCTGTCGTGGGGCTTGAACACTGTGCCTGGGCACTGTCCCTGAGCCCTTCAGCTCAAGGATAACACTGACCACTTGAGCCACAGTGCCATTTCTAGTTTTCAAGAGATATATTGGCGATAAGAGTCTCACAGACTTTTCTGCCCACACTGGCTTTGAACCACTATCCTCAGATCTCAGACTTTTGGGTACTTAGGATTTCAGGCATGAGCCACTGAAGCCCAGATTCAAGACAATTTTTAAAAAGCATGCTTATTGAAAATTCTGGCTTTTTCTAATAAATAATTTTATTTTCAGCTTTAATTTATAATTATGAGTAATTTTTAGATGTAACTGGGAATTTTTTACTAGAATCAAATATGTTTTACTATTGTTCAGTATCTCACAAAAACCCACTGTAATTGACTTTCCCCAAAAGAAATTATTACATAATATATTACTCATTATTATTATTACACTCTGTATTACATACAGTGTGAAGTGAAAATAGTTTGGACAATTTCCTAAAAATTAGTAGATGCTACTTTAACATTATAAATTCACAACTGTGATTTTAAATGAAGGAAAGAAGATTTTCGAGTTAAAATTAAATATAAATTTATAATGTGTCCCAATTGAATCAAAAATTCTGAGTTCATACAGACGAAAATATTTTCTTTCCACTGAAGTGTTTGAAATAATACCATTGGAAATAGTGAGGCAAGAGGAGGAAGAATTAAAATCATGTCAAACAATGTCTGTTATTCTGCTATCCCCTCCACTATGAAGACCTGGCCATTCCCAGTTGTCACAAAATTTCAAGTGTCTCTCTTAGAATCTATTTGGAAAAGTTGTAAATCACTGACTATTTTTGTAATTTATGTTATATGAAACAAAATATTGACACAAAACAATTGAAATAAAATTCACATATATGTTGAAGTCACCACAACTGGAAAAACAACCAACAAAGTAGAAATCCCCCAGGAACAAAAACATGTTGTGCCCAGTTTTTTTTTAAGCACAAAAACCACAAATACATGTTAACTTGAAGTAGAGCCATAAAGATAACTGTGTCTCATTAATATGGTTGCATTAATATGTAATTAAATTCATCTAGATGAACCTAATGTTGCAAATACCTTCAATGGATAAAATTGTTTAAAACAAATGTGACTGTATGGGGAGTGGGATCTGCACATATTTAAAAGAATAAAATAACAAAATCATGACATACTTAACAAATTCAGAAAAGCAATGAATAAGTCCAATATTATCCATATTGAGAACTAATTCCTACTGATTTAACAAGAAAAAAATATGCAACTAATAGAATCTGAGCACTGTACATGAGTGTATATAAATTTAAACTATTCCAAATTACACTTTGTAGAAGACTGATTGTGGGTAATCTAAAGGAGAACATCAACACATGATATAAATGCAATTAGAAATCTCATGAAAAGAGAGAAGTAGTTTCTGGAAAATAATAGCTTAACAAATGGTGGTCAAAATCTTTCTAGTACTGCCAAAATTGCACACCTATTTATTTAGATCCAAAAAAAGACCCCAGTTTCTCAAGCTGATTTGAAACTTTGGCAAAGTAGAAGGATACATCTGTAACATTATTATGGATGTTGACTCTGGCATGGAACTCATTTCCTATTTAATCTGACAAATGAATATATGAAAGAACATAATTTCTCCAACTAAATATCAAGACTTAACTAAACATATCACCAGAAAAGTCATTATGTAAGACATATTGCAACTGGGGTAAAAGAAAAATTAGTTATAGTGATTTTGTATTTATTGTAAATGTTGATGTTTTTCATAAATTATTTCCTTTAGTTTGCATTTTTAAAACATTGTGTTAAATGATGTATATCTTGGTAACTAATTTTGGATCCCTCCTTAAATTTTGTTCTGAGTATAATGTCTCTCTTCAGTTCCTAACCCATGAAATGATGTTGATTCCAAAACATTCTAAAAACCACTGTTTATAATACACAAAATCTCATAAGCATGACACCAGTAAGCATTGGTTAACATTTTGATACCAGGGTCTCATGAGTGACGAGGCCTATCTGCATGAGTTGCATTGTACCTAGATTCTTCTGCCTAAATTTAGCCACTGTTAAAGAGTATAAAGCCTAAGAAAAACGATAAAGTAAGAATTTAGATTTTCTGGATATAAAGTAAACAAAATGCAGCATAGAGTAACTCACTGGTTTAAAGTCAACCTATTTCATCAAAACATTCTAAGCATTACCTTACAAGGTGTATTATTCTCATGAAGGGCATGGGGAATATGAGAAGAGAACTAACCAAGCACCTGTCTTCAAAATATATATAATTTGGATTTATCTCTATATTTCGCTATAAGCATTTCTGATAAAAACTGTTTGAATAATTGATTTATAATATATCCTAGTTTCATATACCAAATTACATTCAGAAAAATGGGATATAAATATTAAATAAAGAAAGTCCTGGCAGAAAAATGGCACCTCTATACTATGTGACACCCAATTCTGAGGTATTTCATTATGCCTCCATTTAATGAATGTGATTGTTTAAATGTTTCATAAAGTACTAATTAAACTGATCAGTGTATTATAATCTAATTTTTACAATTTTATCCGAGAATCATTTAAGAACTTCCCATTCAATCATGACATACATCACATTCCATTGGTATTCATATGGATAAGAATGAGTTTCTTAGGATCTCCTGCCATTTGGAGGTGGCAGGACCAGGATTTGAACTATGGGCTCCAGCTCCCACCACTTCAACCCGAGGATAGGGAACTCACTGGTCTGTTCAAGAACATCAGCAAGATCAGTGACTAGGGAGGAACCAGTGGCTCTCAGAAGTCCTCCTTGATACTTACAAGGCTGTGATAGGAGGATCAAGGTCAAAGTCACCCTAGGCAGAAAAGTCTTTGAGAGCCCTGTCCAACTTCAGGGCCAACAAAGCCAGAAGTATAGCCATATGACTCCAGTGTTAGAGTGCTTCCCTTAAGTAAAGCAGCTCACAGACTGTGCCCAGATCCTGAGTTCAAGGTCCAGGAGTGTCAACAAACAGATATGCACAACAATCTGTGCAGCCATTTGCCTAAAGCAAGCCACCCTCAGCAGCCTTTATTTATATTTTATTATGAGGCCAATGTAGGAACAGTCACAAACCAGGCGAAGAGAAGGTCAGGTTTCTTAGAAGTAACCAATATTCAGAAAATTAAAATTGGGGACATACAATGGTAGCATACTTATGTAAAAACTACCATTAAGAAAAAGATGAGGGGGCTGGGAATGTGGATTGGTGAGAGAGTGCTTGTCTAGCATGCAAGAAGTCCTAGGTTTGATTCCTCAGTAGCACATTCAAGGAAAAGCCAGAATTGGTCTTGGATATCAGGAGGAAAGAAGGGAGCACTCCCCAGTCATGAGGCCTTCTGCAGTGTGCCAGGACACCAACATGGTCTTCACACAACCACAGAGCAAGAAGACTGTCTCCCACTTCTCAGGCAGCCAAGGGCCCCAGAGTCAAGAGGGTAGAGACAGGTTCTAACTCAGGTACTTGTAGCCAGAAGAGAAAGGGCCCTGCCTCTCCTTGGACTGGGGATTTGCATTCATGATGTGGAGAATGAAGGAAGGAGAATGGACTGGCAGAGGTAGAAGAAGGGCCTTCAAATCTGACAGATGGAGAGTCAAAAACCCACTCACTAAGACCAAAGAACAAGGCTCTGTATTGTTAACTTAAAGATAGCCTGAAGTTCCCTTCACCTGGGGGAGGAAGGTTAATTGGTCATTGTTTGAAGAGGCTGAGAAAAGCCTGATCCTTGTGTAACTCTGACAAATGTTTCAGGTTTCCCCTCATTGCTGGCCGTGTCTGGAATGAATGAAGTGGTTTTGCAGCTCACTTCCCTGTTGAGTGTGTATATTCTGCCTACTAACCCTGTAGGCCTAGGTCTCTTCATCTAATCTGGCTTTTGAAACTGTTTTCTGCATTCAAATATTGTTACACTGGAGTTCTTTCTGCTAACAGGACTAGGGCTTGGAATCTGAGAAATTCATTTGAACCCAGGATTGGTCAACGATGTTTATTTCCCGCTTTTATAACTCAAGAACTCTAAGAACATTTAGAGTGCAAGGAAATTCTCATTACCAAGGGAAACACAGGAAGCTCTTGAATATCTGACCTTTCAGCAGTAGAAGTCAGAGTGTCATAGACTATCTAGCCCTGGCTAGCTTCATCCTGTGATCCTCAGACTTCAGCCTCCTGAGCTAGGGTGATGGGCATGAGCTACCGGTGCTCTGCTAGGTTCAGAACTGTAATAACGTTGGCATTACAAGTCAACGATTTATCACAAAGGGCTTGGGCAGCATATTAGGCCTTTCAACATTGGACCTTTCAGAAACCTGTAGGACACAAGGTTATAATGCTGGAGTCTGAGAGGCTGTGCATATGGATGGGTTACACTTGAACCCTGAGCTCTAACTCCAATTCTGGTGTACGTGAACATTCATTTCTCCAGAGAATGTTCTAATTAGCAAAAAGGAAAAGTACTTTGCTTAACCCTCACTTTATTTTTCCAGTTTTGTGTCTTGAACTCAAGCCTTGGCACTGTCCCTGAGCCCTTCAGCTCAAGACGAACACTCTACCACTTGCCCCACAGCACCACATGTGGTCTTTTTTGGTTCATTGGAGATAAGAGTCTAACAGGTTTTCCTTGCATAGGCTGTTTTTGAACTGTGGTCTTCAGATCTCAGCCTTCTGAGAAGCTAAGGTTCCTATTGTGAGCCACAGGCATCTGGCCTGTTGTTTTTGCCATGCTTAGGGCTTGAACTAAGGGCCTGGGTACTATCTCTGAGCTCCTTTTTCTGCAGTCTAGTGCTGTACCACTTGAGCCACTCCACAGCTTCTGGCTTTTTCTGAGTATGTGGCACTGAGGATTCAAACCTTACCATTCATGCATGCTGAGCTAGCTCTCTATCACTAAGCCACATTTCTAGCCCCACCCTTACAATTTTATCCCTCAACTTGACTATCCCCAAGAAAAGGCTTCTGAGTATAAATCATCTAAAGAAATTCCTATAGTAAGGTTCTAAAGATAAAGAAGACAAACTTCATACTTGGGAGAGACTCTAAATATGTGAAGACTGTGACAAATGCTTCCATTTAATTATGTATCATGTTTCAACACTTAATAAAATATTAATGAAAAACCAGTCCAGTCAATGTCCTAAATTATTGTGTATAAATTGATGATAGAAGTAGTACAACATGTACTAAATATTATGTGTATTTAATACTAAATACAATAAACAATAAGTAAATGAAAAGTAAAAAATAAATAAATACAAAATCAATAATAAAAATTATAATATGTAATAAACATACATATATAAATATATATCATATATTACACATATATAGAATTTTTTTTCCATTGCAGGACCTTCATTCAGACACTGGTAACTCTAGCCTGAATTTCTTTTCCTCAAGGTCAGTGAGCTTTGCCTTCATCCATGGTGCAAAAGAATTACCTGGATGGTGAGATCAAATCCCAGCAATGATGGAAATACCGGCCCCAGTTCCAATGCAGTGATTTAATTTTTTTGATGGAAGCAGTTATGTTTATTCAGTTACATATTGAACATTAAAAAAATGCAGTGTAGAATTTTGTACAACTATTCAGACACCTTTCTCTTACCCCCAAAATGCTTGTCTGAGCACTGCTTTTTTCATTTTTTTATTGTAAAAATGTTGTACAGAGGGGTTACAGTTAAATGAGCAAGATCATGAGTACATTTCCTATTGAGCATGTTGCCTCCTCCTTTGTTTTCCCCCTACTATCCCTGCCTTCCCATCTCCACAACCACTCCCTCTGCCGAAATCAGTGACTTAATTTTTATTTTTGGATTTGCATGGGGTTTGAACTCAAACAGTGGCAAATCTGCACTTTCCCTCACATTGCTATATATTTACCAACACCCTGAGTTCAAATCCCAAGCTAGGAAAGAAAACTGGTAGAAATTCAAAACAAGGGAGCTTTATTCCTTTTTTAATTTAGTTAAATGATTAATTAATGTTTTTATTTATTCTTTATTTTGCCAATACGCGGCTTGAACTCAGGTCATGGCAACTCTGCCTCAGCTTCAATCGCCCTAGGGTGGGGCACCCTCGAACCCATAGCCAAACCAGGGATCCTAGGACCAGAGGGCTTTCAGGAAGAAAAAAAATGTAGCATAGCACAAAAAGTGGCAAGCAACAGAGGGCTGAGGGTTTTATGTTTTTTTCTTTGCACAGTGACCATTCTGGGTCTGAATAACATGGCTGCAAAGTGGACCTGACCTGCCATACCTGAAGGCTGGCTTGCTATCAGGGAATCCATAGGCCAACCTGTGAACATAGGCCCCGGGTTCAAATCCCAGTACTGACAAATACCAATGGCAGGAGATCACAAAAGACTCGTTCCTATGCATAGGAATACCAATTGAAAGAGTAGATCATGGTTCAGTCTAGTCTAAAATTGGATGCAATAATCCTAGGACACTGATTGATCTTAATTAATAGGTTATTATGCATAAAAAGAATAATATTCCTTCAATGGTGATATAACAAATGCCTAAGAGTTGGTAGGAATGTAGTAGTTTTCATTCAATCATAGATAGACTGCTCTAGTGCTCTTTACTAATATATATTTATTTGTATACCATCCTCCGCCTATACATGTATCATTGTTTTAACCAAACCTGGGGCGGGACCTCAGCACCTGGTAACCACCTCACAGCTTCATTGGCTAAATGCTGTCATGCTTACACTCATCCATTCATGAATTGGGCTTGCTAAACCCTGAGTTCACATCCCAGCACTGCCAAAAATTTAATCATGGAGTAAGAAGCCAAGTGTGACACATGTATTCCTTTTCTGGGAGACTCCTCCGTGTCAGGCATGATGGAGAACAAATCTGGATGCTGTGATAGGATGTAAACAATGTAATAAATGGTAGAGGGGTCATCAGAGTCAATGAAATAAATGGTAAATAAATGAATAAAACAAGAAATAAAATGAATAACCACACCCAACAAAATATGGACTGACTATGTGTATGGAAGTATAAATTCTATCTTTCAAATGGATATAAGGAGTATGTTTTCCAATTCATAGGCTTGAATTCAGGCCTAGGGAACAGGCCTGACCTTCTTGTCTTCAAGCATGTTCAGATTCCCTTCCATCACGGTGCTGCATATATACCCAGACCTTGAGTTCAAATCCCAGGCCTGGCAGAAAAAATGTCATGAATTGCAAACCAGGGAGCTAAATATATTTTTTTAATTGAGGGCTATTGGAGAAGCCATAGTCCTGCATGGCAACATAGGCCTAAAGTTCGAATACAGTCATGCCACTTCCAGATGGTGGGAGATCCAAGAAATTCGTTCCAATCCATAGGAATAATGATGGAATGTTATCAATGTCACAGTTGAATGACATGCTCATGAATGATACTTGTACCCAATTAGACTTCATGATTTCAGTCAGCTGATTGATTTTATTATTAAAGAATACTATTTCTCACAGGGACGCAATAATTTCAGGACACTTATTTACTTAATAGTTTATTAAAGATAAAAATAATGACATTAATTACATGGAGGCATAATAAATACTCAAGAATTGGTAGGAATGTAGTCTATTTAACTGAACAATGGATAGACATCTCTGGCAATCTGTAAAGATATATATTTCTGTACTATGATCTGCATGTCTATCTGTTCTTATTTTGTCAACCCCTGGTGCTCGATCTCAGATCCTGGGAACTGCCTATCAGCTCAATTTGTTCCAGGATGGCATGCTAAATTTGGCCCTGTAGGCCTTGAGTTCAGATGCCATCACGCCCAAACAATGAATCATGGAGTAAGAAACTGATGGTGACACGTTTTCCTTTTCTGTGAAAGTCCTGGGTGTCAGGTATAAGTGGAATACATATGCAGATCTATATCCTATTTAATCAATATAACCAATGTTCTATGTGCCATATTAGTCAAAAAATAAACAGTCAATACATGTTGTGTCTTTGTTTGTCCCCGAATGATGGATTGGGCCCTGGAATGGTAAGTGTGTCACTCATCCTTTCCCCAACCTCCCTTATCCCAGGAGACATTCAGACACAGTGGGGAGTCAAGTCAAGCAAGAACTTATTTATTACCACACAGCAAGCACATTTTAAAGGCAAAAACTGCGAGGCATGGAAGGAGAGGGAAAGGAACCACCCAATCACTGTAAAGGTCACACCCTATCATGCGCCTAAGCTTTATCCAATCAGATTTTTTTTAATTTAATTTAATTTTATTTGTGAACATACTGTACAGAGGGATTACAATTACATGGGCAGGATAATGCCTACATTTCTTACCAAGCATTGCAGCCTCCTCCTTTGTTTACCCTCACATCCCTTCCCAGCCTCCCCCTCCCCCCAATCCCAATCCTTCTCCTTCCCCCCCTTCCCCCTCCCCCTCCCCCCCCCACCAAGGTTGTAAAGCTCGTTTTGGACATGACAACTTGTACTTCTCATTGTTGCAACAGGTCCACCTGTATCCTTAAACAACTGGTTTTTCCCCATCTCCTCCACAAGTTATACTGACATCAAATATAGTGAAAGCAGGGGTTATACTGTGGGGGAGGGACATACAAAGCAACAAAGAGATAATCTTATAAATGTGTTAGAAACACATGCATGAAAGAAAAAAACATTAAAATACATATCTAAGGGTTCATTTTCCTGACATCACATTATCCGACCTTTTCCGCTTGACTCATACATATACTAGGTATTGCAAATAAGGGAAACCATGGGACCTATGTTTCTTTGGGCCTGGCTTACTTCACTTAATATAATTTTTTCCAAGTTTTTCCATTTCCTAACAAATGGGGCAATGTCAAGGTAAACAATTGGGCTGTGCCCACTCAACTTCCTCTCAGCACAATCTTTGCTGCCCATGTGCCCCACAATCCCATGAATAAAACAAAAAATAAAATGAATATCTACACTGAATACAATATGTATGTAAATATAAATCATATATTTAAAATGTAAGAAATAGGATGTATTCTAATGCTGGGGATTGATTTCAGACCTAAGGAACAGACATGAATTTCTTGACTTCAAGAAGTCTAGCTTCCCCTTTCCACACAGTGCAACAGAGTTACCCAGACCATAAGTTCCAATCCCAGTCCTAGCAGAAAAAATGGCACCTTTATACTATGTGACACCCAAGACTTAGGTATTTCATTATGCCTCCATTTAATGAATGTGATTGTTTAAATGCTTCATGAAATATTGATTACAATCGATCAGTGTCTTATAATATAATTGTGTATAATTTTATCCTAGAATTATTTAAGAGCTGCCCATTCAATCATAACATACATTACGTTCCATTGGTATTCATATAGATAGGAATGAATTTCTAAGGATCTCCTTCCATTTGGAGTTGGCAGGACCAGGATTCCAACTGTGGGCTCCAGCTTCCACCATTTTAACTCAAGGATAGGGAACTCACTGGTCTGTCCAAGAACAGCATGTCCAATGATTAGGCAGGCACCAGTGGCTCTCAGCAGTCCTCCTTGATACTTACAAGGCTGTAATAGGAGGATAATGGTCAAATTCACACTAGGCAGGAAAGTCCTTGAGATCCCTGTCCAACTTCAGTGCCAACAAAGCCAGAAGTTGAGCCATGTAGCTCCAGTGGTAGAGGGCTATCCCTGATCAAAAGCAGCTCACAACACACACACACACACACACACACACACACACACACACACACACACACTGCAGTCTAATCATCTATCTGTTTATGTATTGGCCATTCCTAGGGGTTGATCTCAGGTCCTCAAATTTGCCCGCCAACTTCTCTTGCATCAGACTGGTGTGCTAACATTTACCCACTCACTAAGTGGGCCTGCTAGGCCCTGAATTCAAGTCACAGAACTGCCAAAAACTTAATCCTGATGAAAAGCCAATTGTCCCACTTGGTTTCTTTATCCGTGAAATTCCTGGTACTCAGGAATGTTGTAGAATACATAGGCAAATCTATGTCTTATGTAATAGGATGTGTAATTATATTCACTAAAATATATGAGAAACAAAACACAAAATAAAATGAATACACTAATTGTAATATGCAGTAAAAATGTGTAGGTCAATAAAAAGCATGTACTTAAAATATATACGAATATTATTTTTTCGAGTGCTAAGACTTTAATTCAGGCCCTAGAATCAGGCCTGACTTTCTTGCCTTCCAGAACGGTGATCTTCCCCATCCCCCACAGTGTTGCAGATTTACCCAGAACCTGAGTTTAAATCCCAGGCCTGGCAGAAAAAATGGCATGAATTCTTAGCTAAGGAACCTCATAATTTTTAAAAATATTTTTAATGTATGTATGTATGTATGTATGTATATGTGTATGTATTTTTTTTTGTCAAGCACAGGGTTTGAACTCTGGTCATGGAAATTCTGCCTCAGCTTTGATCACTCTAGGCTGGGTTGCAGCCACTGGACCTACAGCCTTACCTGGGTTCCTGGGACACAAAGGCTGACAAGAAAAAAAAATTAATGTGATACAGAAAAAAAAAAAAAAAAAAAAAACTGGCAACTAGCAGATGGCTACCGGTTTTACATTTGTCTTCTTTGCAAGGTGACCATCCTGCGTCTGAATGACACGGTTGACGAATGTTGGTAACTTGGCATTGCTGAAGGCTGGCAGACTGCCAGGGAAGCCATAGGCCAACATGGCAATATAGGCCCTGTGTTTGAAGCCAGGTCCTGACCCATACCAATGGAGGGAGATCCTAAGAGTCTCCTTCCTATTCATAGGAATACCGATGGAAAATTATGAATGACAAGGTTGAATTAGTTGTTTCTGAATACTACTATATAAACAGAGTGATTTTAGGAGGCAAATGGATTTTAATGAATATTTTTGACACATTCAAAAAATACTATTAATTACATCGACATAATAATTTCAGGACAGTGGTTGATTTAATTAATAATTAAGGATGAAAACAATAATATTAATTACATGGAGGTATACTAAATACCCAAGAATTGATAGGAATGTAGCCTATATAACTGAATAATGTATAGACATCTCTGGCACTCTATAAAAATCAATAATTATTTTTGTACTACCATCTGCATGTCAATCTGTTCTAATTTTGTCAACTCCTAGAGCTGTATCTCAAGTTCTAGAAATGCTTGTCATCTCAATATGCCTCAGGCTGGCATGCTGACACTCATCCATTCATGAATTGGGCCTTGTAGGCTGTGACTTCAGATGCCAGCACTCAAAAAATTTGAATCGTGCAGTAAGAAGCCAATGGTGACACATGTTTTCCTTTTCTGTGAAAGTCCTGGGAATCAAGTGTGAAGTTTCATACATAGGCAAATCTATATCCTATGCAATAAATGTAATAAATATTTCATGTGTAATAACAGTCAATAAAATAAATGGTAAATAAATGAATAAAACAAAAAATAAAATGAATAAGTACACTAAGCACAATATGGGGTCAACATACGGGGTTTGATTTCAGGGCCTGGGAAGTGCCTGGCAGCTGAATTGGCTAGAGGCTGCTGTGCTGACAGTCAGCCATTCATGAATCGAGCCTTCTAGGACCTGAGTTAGATCCTATCACTGCCAAAAAATGTAATCTTAGAGTGAGAAGCCGAGCGTGACACATGTTTTCTTTTCCTTTGAAAGTGCTCGGTGACAGGTAGGATGTTTAATTCAGATGCAAATCTATATGTTATGTAATAGGATGTCATAAATGTAAAAAATGTCATAGGAGCAAGAGTTGTCACTACAATAAATGAAAAACAGATTGAATTAGTAGTGAATCATTCTAGGATAAAATTAGAAACAAAAACTATAGGATGTGGATTAAGTTTAATATTTTATTAAGTATTACCAGAATAAAAATGTCATGGAAATATAAATACCTAATAATTGGTAGTAACACATGATGCATAATTTAATAATGTATAGACATCTGTCTCATTCTATAAAATATGAAGTTATGTGTATGGATGTATGTACATATGTGATAAACAATAATAGGATATTGAGCAATTTAGTTAATGCTTTATTAATTGTTAACTGGGACACATCATTAAATGGAGACATAATTTAATAAGTGATAATTGGTAGTAATATCTATAAAATAATAATATACAGACATCTTTCTGTGTATATAATGCTTATATATATATCAATCTCTGTCTATTTATACCTCGTTCACTCCTGGGGCTCGTTGGTTAAGTGCTCACCTTGTGAGTATGAAGCCCTGGGTTCGATTCTTCAGTGCCACATAAACAGAAAACCCGGAAGTTCTGCTGTCTTTCAATCAATTGCGTTCTACCCTTGAGCACAAATGCTTAGGGACAGTGTCAAAGCCCTTAATCGAGCCCCAGTACTGCCGCCAAAAAGAGGTACTATGTTCTAACTTATGTTCTAACTGCAACTATATAAGGACAGTACTTCAAATACCACATGACAGAGCAAGCTAGGAGTCTGGTGCTGACAGCTGCCACCTAACCTGACTTAGACAGATATAAACTGCTGCAACCCAGCTCCATAGGTACCCCCATCATCCTGGCTTACCCTGGCATATCCCTGATATCCTGGCCGCTCTGGGGCTTTAAAACCTGGCGGGAAGTCTGCTAGACTCTTTGAAATATGGCTCGAAGTGGTAGAGTTCTAGCCTTGTGCAAATGTTATTAGAACAGTAATATCCCCAAGCTTTAAGCTCAAGCTCCATGACTACCCCCCCCCAAAAATAAAACATCCCACTAAACACTTAGGTGTGAACTTTTGTGGTTTGTGAAATGTTCCTCAAAGAATGGTGATATTGATTAGAGCGTCCTAAGTCTAATGACAGCTTGTGGAACTGAGCTGTGTGCTGAGTCCTTCATAGGGTACTCTGTGCTGAGTCCTGCACATGGTGCTATGTGCCGAGTCCTTCACAGGGTGCAGTGTGCTGAGTCTTGCATTGGTGCTGGGTTCTGAGTCTTTCACAGGATGCTGTGTGCTGAGTCATGCAAAGAGTGCAATGTGCTGTGTCCTTCACCAAGTGTATTCTTTCATTGGGTCCTTGTAAGATCTCCCCACTGAGGTGATTATGCAGACAAGAATACTGAGGCTCAGATATGTCTCCATTGAGGGACAAAATTATGTATTACTGAAGATTAGTGAGTTGTCTACTACAGAAAATTGTTTGTTTTGTTTTTTTCTCAGTCATGAACCTTGAACTAGGGGCCTAAGCTCTCACCCTTACCTCTTGGACTAATGACTAGCACTCCACCATGTGGAGCCATGAACCCCCTCGCTGCAAAGGCCACAGCCTGGGGGTCTATGGCTGAGGTATCTCATCCTGCCTTCTCAGGAAGCTGAGATCTGAGGATCTGTGTTCCAAATTATCCCAGACACAAAAGGTCCCCTTAGCCTATTATCTCCAATTCACTACTAAGAAACCTGAAGTGGAAGCTAGGTACTTGTCACTCATGCCTGTCATCCTAGCTACTCAGGAGGATGAGATCTGAGGATCATAGTTCAAAGCCAGCCTGGACAGGAAAGTCCTTGAGACACTTAGCTCCAACGGACCACCAGAAAAGCTGAATTGGCTTTTGGCTCAAGTGGTGGAGCACAAGACTTGAGCTAAAGAGCTCAAGAACAGCACCCAGGCCCAGACATCAACTCCTACAATAATTAAAAAAGAAACAAACAAACTAAGAAACCTGAAGTACAGGGCTGAAGAAATCTGAAGTATGGGTCAATAATGTTTCTTTCTCGCTTCTATAGCTCAAGAACTCTAAGAACATTTAGAATGCAAGTACTTCTCATCACCAAGGGAAACACAGAAAGCTCGTGAACATCTGACCTTTCAGAAGTGGAAGTCAGAGTGTCATAGACATTTCTGCCCTGGCTGGCTTCACCCTGTTATCCTTAGACCACAGCCTCCTGAGCTAGGATGACGGGCCTGAACTGCTGGTGTTCTGCTAGGTTCAGAACTGTGATGACCTTGGCAATACAAGTCAACTGCTTATCACAAAGGCCTTGGGGAGCATATTAAGCCTTTCAACATTGGACCTTTAAGAACCCTGTAGGACACAAGATTACAATGATAGAGTCTGAGAGGCTGGGCATATGGATGTGTTACACTTGAACCTTAAGCTCTGACTCCAATTCTGGTATACATTAGTGTTCATTTTCCAAAGGATGCTTTCATAATTAGCAAATAGGAAAAGTACCTTGATTAACCCTCACTTTTTTTCCCAATTGTGTGTTTTGAACTCAAGCCTGGGCACTGTCCTTTAGACCCTCAAGTCAAGGCTAACACTCAACCACTTGAGCCGCAGTGCCACATGGGGTCTATTAGTGGTTCAGAGGAGATAAGTGTCTAACAGGCTTTCCCTGATTGGCTGTCTTTGAACTGTGGTCTTCAGGTCTCAGCCTCCTGAGAAGCTAGAGTTCCATGTGTGAGACACTGACATTTCGTCTATTGTTTTTGACAGTCCTTGGGATTGATCTTAGGGCCTGAGTACTGTCTCTGAGCTCCTTTTTCTCAAGGTTAGCCACTTGGGCGACTCCACAGCTTCTACCTTTTTCTGAGTATGTGGCACTGAGGATTAAACCCTGGCATTCATGCATGCTGAGCGAGTTCTTTACCACTAAGCCATGTTTCTAGCCCCACTCTTACAATTTATCCCTCACTTGCCTATCCTCAGAAAAAGGCTTCTGACTATAAATCATTTAAAGAAATCCCAATAAGAAGATGTCCAAAGATTGTATAAAGCTCATACTTGGGAGAGACTCTAAACATGTGAAGACTGTGACAAATGCTTCCATTTAATTATGTATTATGTTTCAACACTTAATAAAATATTAATAAAAATGAGTCAAAATCCTAAATTATTGTATAGATTTATTATAGATTTGCAAATTGTAATAAATATTATGTGTATAATAATACTAAATACAATAATCAATCAATAAATGAATAAAAGAAAAACAAAATACAAAATCAATAATAAAAATCATAATATGAAATTAACATACATATGTAAGTGTATATCATATATTAAACATGTATAGACACATTTTTTCCATTGCAGAGCCTTCATTCAGGCCCTGGGAACTCTAGCCTGAATTTCATTTCCTCAAGGACAGTGAGCTTCGCCTTCACCCATGGCATAAAAGAGTTACCTGGACAGTGATCTCAAATCCTAGCAATGGCAGAAATACTGGCTGCAGTTCCAAGACAGTGACTACTTTTTTTTAATGGAAGCAGTTATGTTTACTCAGTTCCATACTGAACATTAAAAAAAGCAGTTTGGAATTTGTACAGCTATTCAGACATCCTTTCCTTACCTCTAATGTGCTTCTCTGAGAACGACATTGTTTCTCTTTTTTTGTACTTTTTTATTGCAAAAGTGTTTTACAGAGGGGTTACAGTTACAGGAGCAAGGTAATGAGTACATTTCCTATTGAGTATTGTTGACTCCTTCTTTGTTTTCACCCTACCATCCCTTCCCTCCCATCTCCACAACTACTTCACCCTGCTGAGGTCATGAATTAGTTTTTCTTTTGTATTTGGCACGGGGTTTGAACTCAAGTAGTGGCAACTCTTCCCTCACATTGCTACAAATTTACCAACGACCTGAGTTCAAATCCCAGGATAGGAAAGAAAACTGGCAGAAATTCCAAAACAAGGAGCTTTATTTTTTTTTATTTAGTTAAATAATTAATATTTTTATTTATTTATTTATTTTTTAGCCATCCATGAAACTTGAACTCAGGTCGTGGAAACACTTCCTCAGCTTGCATCTCCCTATGCTGGGGTGCAGTCTCTAGACCCATAGCCAATCCTGAGATCCTAGGCCAGAGGGCTTGCAGGAAGAATAAAAAAGCTGGAATGCACAAAAAGTGGTGAGCGGCAGAGAGCTGGCATTTTATGATTTTTTGGGGCATGGTGACCATCCTGGGTCTGAATGACATGGCTGCAAAGTGGACCTGACCTGCTATTGCTGATTGTGGTGAGCTATCAGTGAAGCCATAGGCCAACCTGTCAACATAAACCCTGGGTTCAAATCCCAGTCCTGACACCAATGGCAGGAGATCACAAAGACTCATTCCTATGCATGGGACTACCAATTGAATGAGTAGTTCATGGTTCAGTCTAGTCTAAAATTGGATGCAATAGTCCTAGAATGCTGATTGATCTTAACGTATAGTTTATTAAGCATGAAAAGAATAATATTCCTTCAATGGTGGTATAATAAATACCTAAGAGTTGGTAGGAATGTAGAAGGTGTCATTCAATCATAGATAGACGGCTCTGGCACTCTTTAACAACATATATTTATTTGTATACCACCGTCTTCCTATCCATGTATCGCTGTTTTGTCCAAACATGAGGGTCTATCTCAGTGTCTGGGAACCACTTGACAGCTTCATTGGCTAGAGGCTGCCATGCTCAAACTCACCCATTCATGAATTGGGCCTGCTAGGCACTGAGTTCAGATCCTCACATTGCCAGGCATGATGGAGAACACATCTAAAATCTAGATTCTATGTGATAGAATGTAAACAATGTAATAAATGGTAGAGGTGTCATCAGAGTCAATAACATAAATGGTAAATAAATGAATAAAATGAGAAATAAAATGAATAACCACACCAAACACAATATGGACTGAACATCTGAACAGAAGTATAAATCCTATCATTAAAATATATATAAGAAGTATCTTTTCCAGGACTAAGGCTTGAATTCAGTCCCCCTAGGAGAAGGGAATGGCGGGAGATCCTGAGATACTCGTTTCTGGACCTAGGAAGAGCCATGGCATGCGATTGATCTCATCCTTGAATGAGTAGTTCGTGCAGGATGTGAGTAGGAAATGATACATAAGACTCATGGAGTATAGATTATTTGTAAAGAAGAGTTGATGAAACAGTGCAATAATCATCATATACATGAAATGGATGCATCAGAAAAGACCCAAATATAGGTCACCACAAACCTACTTTATACAAATATGTACTTATTTGCATTCTACCTTCAGCTTATGAAAGGATGACTATTGTGCTCCCCACTCTCCCCCAAGGGGGGCTCAAACTCAGGTAGTGGGAACTCCTAGCTCCTTTGTTGTTCACAGGCTGGTGTGCTCATGTGGACCCATTCAACAATTGTGCCTGCTAGGCCCCGAGTTCAGATCCCAGCCCTGCCAAAAGATTCATCTTGATGTCAGAAGCCAATTGTTGCATCTATTTTCCTTTCCTGTGCAAGTCTTGGGTCTCAGCTAGGATGCAGAATGCATGGGCCACCGTGTGGTCATGGGAATAAGTTGTTATCCATGTAAGCCCAGTTATATCTGTCATCATATACATAAGAAAATACACAATACATCCATGAATATCATAAAATATACACATAATAAATACACTCAATGCACGATGCAGTCCACACACGGATATGAATATACATCCCATGTTTCAATGATGCATTGAGCACTATTTTGGCCTCCCTGTGGCTTTATCTCAGTTCCTGGGAAGAGCCCATCTCCTTAGTGGCTCACAGTCTGGTGTGATCACGTGGACCGATTGGGCAGTTGGGCCTCCTAGGCTCCGAGTTCGAATCCCAGCATTGCCAAAAATTCACCCTGATGTGAGAATCCAGTCGTTGCCCTGTTTTCCTTTGCTGTGCAAATTCTGGGTCTCAGCCAGGATGACTACACCAAATGCAAGATGCAGCCCACCAATGTTTGGAAATATAGATCCTTTGTTTAATTATGAATTTATGACTATATTGGACTCCCACCAGTGCTCAATCTCAGGTCTTAGGAATGGCCTGGCTCCTTAGAAGCTCACAGTCTGCTGTGCTTAACATGACCCATTCAACAATTGGGCCTGATAGGCCTTGAGTTCAAATTCCAGCACTGCCAAAAGATTCATTCTGATGTAAGAAAACCAAGGTTGTATATGTTTTCCTGTTCTGTGAATATCCTGGGTCTCATCGAGGATGGAGAATGCTATATACGCAAATCTATAGCCATGGGAATAGGTTGTCATCCATGTCAGCACAGTTATATCTGTCACCATATTCAATAAAATGCACAATACATCAATGAATAAGACACAAAATAAAAAGAATAACTACACTGAATGCAAGATGCATACCACTCCTGTAGGTAAAGAGAGATCCTATGTTTAAAAAAGGTGGGCTTGATATTTTGTCCAGTGCTGGGGCTTCAAATCAGGCCCTACACCAGGCCTGAAATTCTAGTCTTCAAGGATGGTGAGCTTCCCCATCCCTCACAGTGCAACAGAGATACCCAGACCTGTGTTCAAATCCCAGCACTGACAAAAAATTCATCCTGATGTCAGAAGCCGGTTTTACAATATATATAAATAGTATGTTTCCAGGGCTGGGGCTTCATTTCAGGACTAGTGAACAGGTCTGACTTTCTTATCTTCAAGTACAATGATCTTCCCCTTCATCCACATTGCTGCAGATTTACCCAGATCCTGAGTTCAAATCCAAAGCCTGTAAGAATAAATTGTGTGAATTGAAAGCCTGGGAGCTAAATTTTTAATTTTACTTTTCTCAGTACGGGGCTTGAAGTCAGATTGTGGCAACTGTGCCTCAGCTTCGATCACCCTAGGCAGAGTGCAGCCACTAGATCTACAGGTGCTTCTGGGATCCTAGACCCCCAGGTCTTGCAGGGAAAGCAATTCACAGAAAAAATGTGGCCTTTTTATGTTTTCTTCCTTTGCTCGGTGACCCTAATTGGTCTGAATGACACTGTTGAAAGGGTACTTCATCTTGCAATTCTGAAGGCTGGCAGACTATCTGGGAAGCCATAGGCCTACATGGCAACATAGGCCCTGATTTCGAATCCTCCTCTTAACACCAACCAATGGCAGGAGATACTAAAAAATGGTTCCCATCCATAGGAAGAAAAATGGAATATTATCAATGTCAAGGTTCAATGAGTTGATCATGAATGATGCTCCTATAAAATTAGACAGCAGCATTTCAGGAAGCTAATTGATTTTATTTGATATTTATGTAGCATAAAAAGAATATTATTACTTACAGGAACGCAATAATTTCAGGACACTGATTGATTTCATTAATAGTATAAGGTTGAAAACAATAACATTAATTACATGGACGCATGATTATTATCCTGGAATTGGTAGGAATGTAGTCTACATAACTGAATAATGTATAGACAACTCTGATACTCTGTAAAAACACATATTAATTAGCATACTTCCATCTGCATGTCAATCTGTTCTTATTTTGTTAACTCCTGGAGCTTGAGCTCAGGTCTTGGGAACAGCCTGTCAGCTCAATTTGCCCCAGGATTTCGTGCTGACCCTCACAATTCATGAATTGGGCCTTGTAGGCTTGTAGGCTGTGAGTTCAGATGCCAGCACTCCCCAACAATGAATTGTGGAGTAAGAAGTTGATGGTGACAGATGTTTTCCTTTTCTGTGAAAGTCCTGGGTGTCAGGTATGAAATGGAATACATATGCAGACCTCTATTTTATGTAATCAATGTAATCAATGTTTTATGTGCCATAATAGTCAAAATAAATGGTCAATACATGACTAAAACAAAAAATAAAATAACTGCACTGAATGCAATATGGAGTCAACATATGTATATAAATATAAATCATATATGTAAATTGTACATGAATAAGATGTTTTCTATTTCCGGCCTAAGGAATAGACATGACTTCTAGGAGGCCAGTTTCCCCTTCCCATACAATGCAACAGAGTTACCAAGACCACGGGTTCCAATCCCAGTCTTGGAAAAAAAATGGTACCTTTATAGTATATAATAGTACAGTAATTCTAAGGTATTTCATTATACCTCCATTGTATTAATGTGATTGTTTAAATGCCTCATAAAATATTAACTAACATCGATCAGTGTCCTATAACATAATTGTGTACAATTTTATCCTAGAATCATTCAAGAACTGTTCTTTCAATCATGACATACATCATATTCCATCGGTAATCATTTGGACAGGAATAAGTTTCTTAGGATCTCCTTCCATTTGGAGGTGGCAGGACCGAGATTCCAACTGTGGACTACAGCTCCCACCACTTAAACCGGAGGATAGGGAACTCACCAGTCTGTCAAAGAACATCAACAAGACCAATGATTAGGCAGGCGCCAGTGGCTCTCATCAGTCCTCCTTGATACTTACAAGGCTGTGATGAGAGGATCCTTGTCAAAGTCACCCTAGGCAAGAAAGTCCAACTTCAGTGCCAACAAAGCCAGAATCCCTGTGGCTCTAGTGTGGAAGGCCAGCCTTGATCAAAAGCAGCTCACAGACTGTGCTCATATCCTGAGTACAAGGTCTGGGACTGGGAGCAAACAGACATACACAACAATCTGTGAAGCCATCCAGCTAAATGAGGTCATTCTCTTGTCTAAAACTGAATTGGACATTGTTCCCTGGGAAAAGGGCTGGGGGAGCTGCTATCTTCTTGACTCCTCCCATGCTGGTTGCATCACAGGATTCTGGCCACACCCCCATTCTTTCATAGTTCTTTCTGACCAATGAGATGCAAGAATGGTGGCCATGCCCACATTCCATGCTCCCTGGTAACACCAGGATTCCCTCTGTTAGTTTATACCACTACCAACAATTGAGGAAGGTAGAGATGGCTGAGTGGTGAGGAAGAGACTCCAGGCAACGTTGGAATATAGAAGGAAATTGAGATTCCTGCCCACACCCAGGCTTCCTTCCCTCCTTCACAAGGTGCGGAATTTCAAACATCAGGCAATGGCACCCTGCCAGGCCTCGTAAAGCCCCAACCTGATCCCTGGCCCTGGTTCTTTGCTCTGAGGCCATGTGTCTGCAATGCCACTACCATCGCTGCTTGCCCCACCTGGAGCAGCCTAAAGCAAGTTCTCCCAGCAGCTCAGGTGAGTGGCTGGCCCGAAACCACCCCTACCCCGGGTCAGACACCCCTCTGGGGGCACCATGACCCCCTACTTGTGTCTTCTCCCTGGCTCTGAGGAGCCACCTTTCTGTCTTGGGCATTTCTGATACAGAGACTCAAGATATGCTCTGGCTGGGCTGGATCAAGGTCCTCCTATCTATAACAGGTATGCTTCACCAGACCTGGTCCTCTGGAGTTGGGATGGTAGACATGTAACAACATGCGCAGTCATCCATTTAGATGGATTATGGCAAACGTTTAGTCCATAGCAGATGATTCTTTTTTTCTTCATATTTTTATAGTGAAAATACTGTACAGAGGGGTTAAAATTACATGGGCAAGATAATGAGTACATATCTTATCAAGCATTGTAGCCTCCTCCTTTGATTCCCCTTTCCATCCCATCCTCTCCCCATCCCCCTACCCGACTCTCCACCTCCCCCTAACAAAGTTGTAAAGTTCCTTTTCGACATAGGACTTGTACGTCTCATTGTTGCAATGGGTCCACCTGTAATCCCTTTTTAAATGATTTTCTTTTCCTTGCCCTCCATAAATTATAACAACATAAAATACAGTGAAAGCAGGGATTATACCGTGGGGGAGGGACATAAAAAGCAACAAAGAAATAAACTTATTAATGTACCAGAAAAAATGGAATGAAAGTAAAAATTTTTGAATACATATCTTAGGGTTCATTTCCCTAACACCAACTTATCTGACCCTTTCTGCTTCAGTCAGACATATACTAGTTATTGCAAATAAGGTAAACCATGGGACCTATGTTTCTTTGGGCCTGGCTTACTTAACTTAATATAATTTTTCCCAAGTCTTTCCATTTCCTAACAAATGAGGCAATATCATTCTTTCTGATGGAGGCATAGAATTCCATTGTGTATATATACCACATTTTCTTGATCCATTCATCTACTGAGGGGCATCTGGGTTGGTTCAATATCTTAGTTATGGTAAATAAGGCTACAATGAACATAGTTGTGCTGGTAGCTTTAGTGTGGTCTTGTTTGTGAACATTTGGGTAAATGTCCAAGAGTGGGATTGGTAGGTCAAAGGGGAGTTCTATGTGGAGTCTTTTGAGAAACCTCCATACTACTTTCCAAAGTGTTTGAACAAGTTTACACTCCCACAAACAATGCAGTAAGGTTCCCTTCTGTCCACATCCCCTCCAGAATCTGTTGTTATTAGAGTTCTTGATTATAGCCATTCTAACTGGGGTGAGGTGGTATCTCAATGTTGTTTTAATTTGCATTTCTTTTATGGCTGGAGAGGTTGAGCATTTCTTCATGAGTCTATTGGTCATCTTTCTTTACTCTTTAGAGAAGTTTCTCTTTAAGCTTTTAGCACACTTATTTATTGGGCAGTTGTTTCTTTGAAGATTTGTTGTTAGGGGATTTAATTTTTTTGAGTTCCAGGTATATTGTAGATGTGAGACCCTTGTCTGTTGTATGGCTCATGAAGATTTTCACCCAATCCGTAGGCTTTCTATTGATCTAGCTAGCTATGTCCTGTGCCATACAGAAGCTCTGCAATTTAATGCAATGACATTTGTCCAAACTTTCTTTGATTTGTTGTGTTTCTGAGTCTCTATTAAGAAAATTTCAGCCTGTGCCAAAGAGACCTAGGATTTCTCCTATTCCATTCTGTAATATTTTCAATATATCTGCTTTGTCATCGAGGTCTTTGATCCATTTGTAGTTGATTCAGGTTCAGTGTGATATATAAGAATCTAGCTTTAGTTTTCTAAAAGTAGTTAACCAATTTTGCCAGCACCATTTACTGAAGAAGCTATCTTTCTTCCATTGTATTTTGTTAGCTCCCTTATCGAATATTAGAAGGTTATAGGTCTGTAGGTTCATTTCTGGGTTTTCAATTCTGTTCCATTAGTCCTGAGGTCTGTTCTTGTGCCAGTACCAAGCCATTTTGATTACTATTGCTTTGTAGTAGAGTTTGAAATTTGGTCCTGATATTCCTCCAGCACTGTTCTTTCTGTTGAGGATTGTTTTTGCTATTTGGGGTATTTTATTCTTCCCTATGAATTATTGGATTCCCTCTTCTATTTCCTTGAAGAATGAAGTTGGAATATCGATTGGTATCGCATTGAATTTGTAGATAGCCTTGGGAAATATTGCCATTTTCACCATGTTGATTTTTCCATTCCAGGAACATGGCAGCTTTTGCTATTTTCTAAGATCTGTTTTGATTTCATTTTTGAGGTTTTTAAAGTTTTCATCATAGAGGTCCTTCAGTTCTTTGGTTAAGTTAATTCCTAGGTATTTTAGTTTTTGTAGGGCTATTACAAATGGAGTTGCTTTCCTAATTTCAGCCACACTTTCCTCAATGTTGGTATACGGAAAAGCCATTGATTTTTGAGGGTTAATTTTATACCCTGCTACTTTGCCAAACTTTTGAATCACCTTGAGTAATTTGGGAGTGGACTCTATGGGATTCTCTAACTACAAGATCATGGCATCTGCAAAGAGGGAGTGTTTTACTTCTTCTTTCCCTATTTGTACCCCCTTTAGGTTTGCATCTTGTCTTATTCCTGTAGCTAGGCATTCTAATACTAGATTGAAGAGAAGTAAAGAGCTTCTACATTCATGTATCGTTCCTGAGTTAAGAGGAAATGGCTTTAGTTTTTCACCATTAAGTATAGTGTGGCTGTAGGTTCATCATATACAGCCTTTATTGTATTAAGGAAAGTTCCATGGATTCCTAATTTTTCCAGAACCTTCATCATAAAGGGGCATTGGATCTTGTCACATGCCTTTTCGGCATCTATTGAGATAACCATGTGGTTCTTACAATTGCTCCTGTTGATGTGATGAATTATATGAATTGATTTGGGTATATTGAACCAGCTTTGCATCCCTGAAATGAATCCTGTTAGATGATGAATTGTTTGAATGAATTGTTGAAGTCGATTGGCCAAAATTTTGTTGAGAAATTTTGCATCAATGTTCATCAAAGAAATGGGTCTATAGTTCCCTGTCTGGTTTGGGGATGAGGGTTATTATGGCTTCATAGAATGAATTCGGTAGTGAACTTTCTCTTTTAATTTCATTGAAGAGTTGAAGTAGTATTGGTCTGAGCTGTGTTTTAGAGGCCTTATAGAATTCTGCTGTAAAGCCATCTGGTCCTGGGCTTTTCTTAGATGGGAAGAGTGTTATTGCTGCTTCTATTTCAACGCTAGATATGGGCCTGTTAAGATGTTTTAACTCATCCTGGTTTAGTTTCAGCAGGTCAATATTTGCTAGGAAAAGGTCTATTTCTGCCAAGTTCACAAACTTATTAGCATAAAGTTTTGAGAAGTATTCCCTTATAATGTTCTGAATCTTGGCTGTTTCTGTGGTGATGTTTCCATTCTCATCTCTCAGTTTATTTATTTGGGTTTGTTCTCTTCTTTTTCTGATAAGATTTGCTAAGATTGTCAATTTTGTTAATTTTTTCAAAGTAACAACTCTCTGTTTTGTTGATTCTTTCTATTTTTTTTTTGGATTCTAATTCATTTAATTCTGATATAATTTTAATTATTTCTTACTGTCTACTGGATTGGAGATTATCTTGATGCATTTTTCAAGGAGGTTCAGATGTCTTATCAAATGGTTGGTTTCAGATCTCTCCAATTTGTTGATGTATGAACTCAGAGCGATAAACTTGCCCCTGAGTTCTGGCTTTGCTGTGTCCCAGAGGAGCGAGTAATTTCTGTGTTCATTTTTGTTCAATATCATGAATATTTGAATTTCCTCCATGAGTTACAGGACTTTCTTTGGTGTCTTTTGGTGTTGAGATCTAATTTTATTCCCTTCTGGTATGAAAGAATGGAAGGTATAACTTCAATGATTCTGAATTTGGACAAGTTTGCTATGTGGCCTATAATGTGGTCTATTTCAGGAAACATTCCATGTGCTGCTGACAAGAACATGTATTCTGATGCTAATGGCTGAAATATTCGGTAGATGTCTGTGAAATCTAGTTGATCTATGCAGTTCTTTAGATCTGCGCTTTCTATGTTGAGTTTTTGTCTAGTTGATATATCTAGTGTGTAAGATGGTGTGTTAAATGCCCCAACTAAATTAATGTCTTTGGACCTCTGTGGGATTTGAGGGAAAATAGTGTTTCTTGGATAAATTTGGGCCCTCCGTTATTTGGCGAATAGATATTTAGAATTGTAATATACTCCTGAAGAAGAGATCCCTTAATTAGTATGGAGCGACCTTCTTTACCTCTTCTCACGAATTTTAATTTGAAGTCTATTTTATCTGATATTAGGATTGCAACTCCCACCTGTTTACGGGGGCAGTCTGCTTGGTAGATTTTTTTCTAGCCTTTCACATTGAAAATGTGTTTGTGTTTATGGGCAGGATGTGACTCATGAGGCAACAGATAGAAGAATCTTGCTTTTTAATCCAACTAGATAGTCTATTCCACTTAATTGGAGAGTTAAGTCCATTAATGTTGAGAGATAGGACTGAGAGGTATTTGGGAGTACCTGCCATTTTATCCACCTTCTTGGGGGCTGAGGCAACTGGGTTCTTCCTGAGGTTATTGGAGTCTCAGTTTGGGTGCAATTTCTTGGCCTTTATTGTTGTCTTGTTGATTTTCTATGTGTAGGACGTCTTTAAGGATGTTTTGTAGGGCTGGTTTGGTGGAGATATATTGTTTCAATTTTTCTTTGCTATGGAAGGTTTTTATTTGACCTTCAGTTATGGACAGTTTATCTGGGTACATAATTCTTGGTCGACAGTTGTTTGTCTTTAGGGCATGGCATACATGATTCTATGCTCTTTTTTGCTATGATTGTCTCTGCTGAGAAATCTGAGGTGATTCTAATTGGTTTCCCTTTATAGGTGATTGATCGTTTCTCCTTGACAGCTTTAAGGATCTTTTCCTTGGTCTGAATTGATCTGCGTGGATTATAATGTGACAGTGGATGTCCTATTCTGGACAAGTCTATTTGCAGTTCATATAGCTTCTTGTATCTGAATAGGCCTATCTTTTTGCATGTTTGGGAAGTTCTCTGCGAGGATCCTGTTAAACAAATTTCCTAGACCATTAACTTCTGTTTCTAGGTGCTCCTCTACACCCATTATCCTTAGATTAGGCCTTCTGATGGTGTCTTCCAAGTGTTGGATAGATCTCTCATATATCTTGGATTTGTCTTTGATGGTTGTATGTTCTTTCTCTATAATGTCTAGGGTGTCTTCAATCCCCAAAATTCGATCTTCTGCATGGTCTAACCTGCTGTCGAGACTTCATACTTTGTTTTTTATTTCTTTTTCTTCTAGTTGGTCGGCTTTGATGGCTTCAAATTCTTTGTTGGAGCATTGTTTTAGATCTTGTATGAACTTCTTTACTTCCTTAATTTGGTTTTCAGTGTTTATTCTCAAATCACTTTGTTGATTGGTTATTCCCATTCCTTCTGTTGGGTTCCATTCAGCATTCCCTGTGTGGTCTCCCTAATTTCTTTCAGTTTTCTGTTTATGGGTTCCATGAATGCCTTTAGTGATCTTTCTGCATTCTAATCCAGCTCTCTCAATTCCTGTTTTACTCTTTGCCTAGCTTCTTCATGTTCGTGTAGTTCCTGTAGTTCTCATTGATTGATCTCAGTCTTCTCATGCCATTCCTTTATTTCTCTTTGAGTGTTCTCAAGCTGCTCATGCAATTCCTGTATCAATCGTTGAGTAGCTACCTCACGCTCATGATATTCTTGTATTAACCTTTGTTTTGCCTCCTCTCTCTCCCTATCACGCTCATTCAGAGTCCTTTGCAGTTTTTCAATATTTTCATTTAACATGTTTACCAGTAGTGTTTGTAGAGCTTTTTGGGAACTCTCCTCTGGATTATTCATTATCTTTTTGTCTCCGGATTATCATGAGTGGGAGTTGAGATACCCAGACTTGCCGTTTTTCTTGTGTTTTTCCCGGTTGCTCTGCCCATTTGAGATGAAAGTAACGCCAGTTTTGTGCTAGCACACTATTTTAAGTCAAGCATCAACCAAAGTCTGAAGTTCCAAAGTCAAAAATCTGCAAAAGTCTAGTTCAAGAGATATACCTTTTCAACATCAAACAACTATGTATTAATGTGCTACGAACCACAAAAAAGAATTTGGCAAACAGAAATTATTAAGTTTAGGGAGAGATATGGGTAAAAATAGCATATAGGGATGTGGAAAGGCTGTGGGAGAGTTAACTAAATACAATCCTAATCTCAAAGCGGGAAATAGGTTGGATAGAATGATAGTGGAGAGACAGTAAATAAGAAGAAAGAGAAAGAAATAAGACAAGAAAAAATAGAAAAACAAAAATTAAAAATTAAGAAGTGCAACACTTAAAATTATGCAAATTGAAAATGTAATATTCAGAGAAGAACATGGATAGAAGAAGTGAAGGGGTGGATAAACAGATGTGAAACGCTTTAAAATAAAATTGCTTAAAATATTATATAGGTATAAAGAGGTAGTACAGCTATTAAGGAATTTATGTCTAATAGGTTTTAAATTGAGTAATAAATTTCTGGATTAAGCGTTACACAATGGGGCTAAGGTCTAAAAATCAACTATTGGCATATCTGAAGATGAGCAGAACAGCAATTATGTCACGCAAAGAGGAATGAAAAAGAAGAAATAGTGAAAAGAATGAGAAGGAAAGAAAAAAATGATCAAATGGTCAGTAGAGCTAAACAAAAAATTTTTTAAAAGAAAAAAAGTACACACACTTATACCCCTAAAATAAAAATTATAATAGGAAGAAAAAAGTTAATAGAAAACAAAATTTAAAAGTTAAAAATTAAAAAAAAAAACTTTTAGAAAAAAATTTTTTATAAAAGATACAAAAAAGAGTTCTTAGATTTTTTATGGGGGGGGGGGGATAGGAAGATCCTGTATCTCCCTGTGTCCTTAACCTGTCTCTTGTTGGAGTCCCTGGTCTGCTTGTGGTTTTTGATTTTCCTGTGGCTTGAATGGTTTCTTGTCAGTTTGAGCGGGCAGAAAAATCACAGCAGACAATTCTTGACCACAGGTGTAGCTCTAGGTAGGGTTGAAACCATGGAACCTTATTCTCCTCACAGGACAGTTGTGAGGAAAAAGGGATTTATACAGAGGGATCTCTGGAGCATGGGTAGGCACAGAGGGAGTGGCCTTCAGAGAAGGTTCTCTACAATTCTGTGAGCAAATGACAGGAAGATACCCGGAAAGGGCTCAGGTGGACCCTGTTATTAATCATGCAACAGATGTGGGATTATCAAACAAAACATGGCTCTCTTTCATCATTACCCAATCCCCATGAGGAAGAGGATCCTTCACTGTGTTGAGTTTTACAGCTGGTGAAACCAAGGCACAGAGAAGCCAGGTGACCTACTTATGACGTCAACTTCACCAGAAGCTCTGTCTGACTTCGCTACCATGCTCCCTAGGACAATGGGTGTTATTCAGTCCGCTTCTTGTGTTAGGAAGTTCACTTCTTGTCAGTCGTGGGGCTGGAACTCTAGGCCTGGGCGCTGTTCCCGAGAGCCTCAGCAAAAGGCTAGTGCTCTACCACTTGAACCCACAGCACTACTTCTGATTTTCTGGTGGTTCTTTGGAGATAAGAGTCTCACAGACGTTCCTGCCTGGGCTGGTTATGAACCATGATACTCATATCTCAGCCTCCTGTGTAGTTAGGATTAGAATTCTGAGTTACTGGCACTAGACTTAATTGTAATTCTGACTTTTTTCTCTCTCTTTCCCAAGACCTGGTTGAATGGGTGCTGGAAGAAGGGGCCCAGCATCCCCATGTGGATGGAACCCAAGTTGGCCCTCTCATTCTGGAGGTGGGCTGTGGGTCAGTAGCTGTCTCACTAGCTTGTTGAAACAGGTTCATGAGATAAGCCCTTGTGCTCCCTGGCTAGACCATGACAGTTATTCATTGTCCATCCAGCCTTACTAGACTTTTTGTATTGTATTGCTTTCTACATCATTTTCTAGCACCTGGCTAAAATTATGTTATATACCTACGGATTGAAAATGTAAGGCCATCTTAAGAAAGTTATTTAGGGCTCTGGGAATTTGGCTTCATGGTTCGGTGATTGCCTAGCAGCCATGAAACCCTGGGTTCATTCCTTAGTAACACATTAAAAAAAAACAACACTGGAAGTGGTGCTGTGCCTCAAGTGGTAGAGTGCTACCCTTGAGCTACAAAGAAAACCTCAGGAAAATTCCCTACCCCTGAGTTTAAGCCCTTCGACTGGCAAAAAGAACAAAAACAAAACAAAAACAAAAACATTTAGTTAGTAAATAAAAAATAAAGAACCCACACTTGGAATATATAATTGCTTCTTCCATACTGACACCTGACAACAGTCCCTAATTTATGTACTTTACTTATGTTAGGATACTGTGTTGAAAAAAGTTTTGTTCATTATGTCACAGCAATTAATGCCAGGAATGTGCTTAGATGTCAGGTAAAGTTTAATTCTGAAAATTCAATGATTCCAGGATTTGTGTCGTCACTGCTAATCACAAAGTGAAGGGTGGGCTAAGTGTGATTTTGAAACCTTTTTGGTGAGTTATAGCACCAAAAAGGCAGAGGCTAATTAATAGTTGTGAAAGAAAATAAGGAATAACTCCAGATAGTAGGAATAAATGATAGTAATTAAGGTATACCAGAAACTGTTCTAGAGAACCATTTTTGATTATTGTAGAACTTGTTGTCAACTAGGCTTTTCCTCATTGCTTTTAGCATTCTAAATCTCTTAGGCTAGCTCTTAGTCTCTGTGTGATAAATGTATCTCCTTCTATGCTATTCTTTCATACCTTATCTCCTTTGTTTTCTAAAAATCTCATTCTTTCCATATTTCTCTATGAATATTTCCTGATACTAAATACACCTGTACTGATGGCAGAGGATGCTAATGTAAGGGTCCCAAAGCTCATCATTCATTGATGCAACAAAATGGAAAAGGAGGACATATTTATTGCTACTTCAATTTTTCTGAAATGCTGCAATGTCATCATTTGGTTAAAATTTCCATTCTTTGTCTACACAGTGTCATTCAGTGCACATAAATGCAAATATGAGCCAGGTGCTGGTGGTCTACACCTGTAATCCAAGTTACTAAGGAGGTTGTGACCAGAGGATTGTGGTTCAAAGTCAGCCTGCTCAGGAAAGTCCATGAGACCCTAACCTTTAATTAACCACCAGAAACCAGGAGGTGGTGCTGTAGCTAATCACCCAGGATCAGAGTTCAAGCCCCACAAGAACGAAAGTGGTTAAATATGACTTTAAGTTTCCCCAAAAGGAACGACAAGATCAATAATCTTCCCAATCAAAAAATAATAATTCCAAAATGATTCAGTGCACCTACTTTTGCTGAGTTATGTTATGGATTGTTTGCTGGACATATTCTCTAAAAACAAATCGTTTAACTAGGGATATAGGTGGACCCATTGCAACAATGAGATGTACAAGTCGTTATGTGGAAAAACGAACTTTACAACTTTGGTGTACGGGGAGGATCGGATGGGGGAGTAGGGTATATGGGAAGGGATGGGAAGGGGAAACAAAGAGGAGGCAACAACGATTGATAAGAAATGTACTCGTTATCTTGTCCATGTAATTGTAACTCACAAAAAAGAAAGAAAAAAATGTTCAAATATTAGCTTTACAATAAACTTCATCTAATATTTCTCATTTGAAAAGAGAAGACTGTATAGTTGATGTCTCTTGGCTTTCTTACTATCTTAGTTCAAAGCCAAACCAGGCAGGAGAATCTGTCAAACTCCTATCTGTAATTACACAGCAAAAAATCGACAAGTGGAGTTTTGGTTCAAGCAGTAGAGTACTAGCTTTGGGTGCTGGTGGGCAGGAACAAAAACTGTTCAGGGACAGGGTCCAGCCTCAGGATTCAAGCCATAGAACCAACATAAACTAAACAAAAAAGCAAACAAAAAAACAGATTATTTCATTGGGACCCTCCTTAAAGGAGTACTGGTCTGAGAAGTGGCTCCTTTTGCTGATCATACGCACTGGATGCTCTTTTGGAATCCTTATTGCTCTGGAGAACTCATGACCAAACTAAAGGAATTGATAACTGACTCCTGCAGTAAGAGAATCATGTCAGGAGTGAAATATCCATCCATAAAACACTTTAAAACCTCCATGTCTTTGTTTCTTTGCAGTAGAATTTTTTTTGGGGGGCCAGTCGTGGGCCTGAACTCTGGGCCTTGGCGCATTACCTCAGGTCTTCAACTCAAGGCTAGCGCTCTACCACTTGAGCCACAGCACCACTGTTGGCTTATTTTTGCTCATGTGGTGCTGACGAATCGAACCAAGGGCCTCAGGCATGAGGTAAGTTCTTTACCACTGATCCACCTTCCCAGCCCCTGCAGTAGAAAATATTTAAAACAACGTTATTTCCTTTTGTTCTATGCTTGCCATCAAATGGCACATTATTTCTTTTTGTAATTCTCTCAACTAGAAGTTTACAAAAAAATTATATGTGAGTAAAAACACACTAGAAAAAGTTAAGGACAGAGTTTTCTTCAAGCCTTCGGATTCTCTTCTTTTACAGTAAAAAGGAGAGCACAAGTTAACTTGAGCTTTGTCAATCCTCTATGTTCCATTCCGCTCCTGGGATCAGTTTCCATATTCAGTAACAGTTACTTCCAGGAACAATCTATGGTGCTGCTTGAGGTATAGTGAATGATTTCTGGCTTCCCCGAAATAACACAAGGACACCTTTGGACCTGAAGTAACACGAGTTTTAGAGACAACTTAATGAAGAGAAAATATGAAATTTATATTGCTTATAAATACATTATCCATGAGTATATTTAGTTCAAACTTTGTAAATTCTCTGTAAATTAAGGCGAATTTTAAAGGGGAAGAAGTTTCTCAGATCATTTTTTTTGGTGAGTGTATGTGCTGCGCATTATTTCCCAAGTGTACATGAATTTGTTAACTATAGCAATAATAAGAGAAAGAGAAATTCTGTGTTTAAGTATAAGGGTTCAATACACTATAGAAGACTCTACGAATAAGACCACATTGAAACAATAAAGCCAAGTCCAGTATGTAGATTTATGAGAGTGATATAGAGAAAGCATTACTCCTATGTGGAACAGGAAGTATAAGGCCACCCCCTTTCTAAATCACGCTTGCTAATGACACAACTTTGTAGAAAGTACAATGGAAGAATAATTCCGTTTTCAATGCAAGTTAGATATAAGAGCATGGACTTAATTGAAAAAAAAAAATCCATCTTGAGAGAGTAGGGATTATACTAGCTATGAACTGGTGGATAAGATCACATTTTTTCTTTCCTTTACTTATATATTGTTTGTTGGTTGTGGTCTTGGAACTTGAACTCAAGGCCTTGGCCCTGTCCCTCTGATATTCAGCTCAAGGCTAGCGCTCTACCACTTGAGCCACAGTGCCGTTTGCCTATTCCTTTGTTTCACCTTCCCATCCCTTCCCATCTCCACCCCCCCAGCCAAAGTTTTAAAGCTCACTTTTCGACATAATGTCATGTACATCTCATTGTTGCAATGGGGCCACCTCTATCCCTAAAATTGTGCAGCAAAATATGTCTAAGAAATATATTTTTCAATAAGATGTTTCAATCATTAGATAAAGTTCATTTTACTTTAATATAAAGTTATCTCCAAAAATAAATTCTGCAACTAACCTAATGTATGTTTTCTTGCACAAAATGCTGTGACTTCTAGTCTTGTTATGTGATTTTAATTATATTTTTATTTGTGACATAATCCCTACTTACATTTATTACAAATTCCTGTAATTATACAAATCATGCCTGTACACACCAGTTTGAATACTCTAATATTCAAACAAAATTATCTTTTTTCCTGTCTCCCACAGGGAAGGATGAGGTGCTAAAGTACATGGAATGGAAATTTGCAACGTGAGGATGGGATCATGAGAAATTTCTACTTGGCTGAACAGGAATTCTTGTTTCTACAATACATTCTTACCACTTAATCACACAGGGAAAGCCACAAAATTTGAAGTTCATATGAAGGAATTACATTCCTAAAAGTTGTCGCAACCCGTCTCAAAAGTTCAATCTTATCACCAGTTCTTTGTGCTTGCTGGCTGGTCTATTTCTCTATCATGTGTTTCATGTTGTTAAGTATATTAGTAATTCAGCTGTCAGTACATGGCAGGAGACTCTTAAAATCACAGCTATTGCTGTGTAATATTCTGAAGATAGGAAAAAGATTATATTGATCTCCAATTCCTCTCTTTGGCCTTTAATATACTAATTAATTGTCAAAACAATCTCGTAAGATGTTAGTTTATTTTCCCTTTTTAATTAGAGATTAAGCAAGTGTTTATCACAGCAAAAAGTGTTTGTGCTATCAGAGGTCTGATATGAACACCTTCTCAAGTAATGCTCTATGGACTGTAAATATGGAAGCCACAATAAAATTCTCTCTCTTTCTTTCTCTCTCTCTCTCTTTCTCTCTGCCTCTCCCTCTCTCTCTCTCTACACACACACACACACACACACACACACACACACATACACACACACACACACACACACAAAGCTGGCAACCAGACAAATGAGACATCAGTTCCATTCTTTTGTAATTATAGTTGATTGGTGTTTCCTCCATAAGTTTTTCTTTACTTAAGGATCTTGCCTGGACCTGTATCTTTCCCTGAAATCAAGTACATTCAAGTCAAACTCCATGAATTCATACTACTACTCCAAAATACTAAAGTGTATTGGATCTAGAGACCAATAAAACACCCAGCTTGTTATTTTAGTAGAAATTGACATCAAGAAAGTAGAGGAATATTGATCAGGAACTGAGGTAAGAGAACAGGAGTATGTGGGAAAATGTAGAATACTATATGTGTGTTAGAGATACAGAATCAAATTCTGTAAACTCATGTATGGAAAACTTGTCATCCTATATTGAAAGCTCAATTTACATATACAGTTTTCCAGTTACTTTGCTTACCTATCACTTCTGATCACAAATCCTCTTATGAATGTTCATAGTATCTTTGAATATATCACAAGATTTGCATGTACTTATAATCTTAAGCAGACAGTCTGCTACTACATCTCTCATTCTATGTGATGAACCCTTATTTTTTGTTTCTCTATTTGCTGAATAAATGTATTCCTGGAAACAGGATATTGACAGCAAATCTGGGTGTAATTTACATTTTGTAAATTTAAAAAATAATATAAACTTTCTATTGACTAATCATTTTCTAAAAATGACTGATATTCATGAATACAATATTTTGGTGCCTTTAAGTAAATTGAGAATTGATGTGGTAGTTCTTGTGTCTAATTTACTTAACCACTAGATTGTTCATGTATGAACATGTATATTGGACTTTTTTATTTTTACATATAAAGTAGTCCTCAAGGGTTTGCTTTAAACTGATAATGGGGTGGTATCTTCCTATTCCAAACTTTATATATACTTCAGTAAAAGTACTAGAAACACATGATGTTTACAGGAGCAATATAAAAGATGAGAGCATATTTCTAAAGAGATTTGATTTGATGATTAAAACACAGAAAAGAGTAAAATAGGTTCCTCGCTTGATACTGAATAAATTTCATATGAATGTAGCTCAAGATGAGACTCAGATAAATTCATATTAATAATACTGAGATTTACATCACAATATAAGCAATATAGGTATTTTTAAGGAATTGGTCATTCAAAGCCCTAGATACCTCATGGATGAAGAATGGAATTGAAAATAGCAGAGAAAAACAATTCAACATGCAGCTATTATGATTTTATACTGCTAATATGAAAGAAATGGAGCTTTTGCTTTTATGAAGAAGAAAGTTTAGACAGCAATTTCAATGTAAAGCATCAGTTATAATGAGTCTAACGTCTTTTCCTCCAAGATATCCAAGAGTACTATACTCATCCTCTGAAATGTAAATAAGTAATCATTTTAATTAGCCTTGGTTAATATTAATTTAATTGTGTAGCAAAAAGTTAAAATGTTTTCTATCATTCCTTCAATATAGTAGCATAACTTTATACTTTACTGTCTCTTCATACAAGCCTGAAATCACTACTTCAAAGTATCAAAAACAGAAAAGCAAAAATAACCTAATACAACAATCACAAATCCTAAATTATGTGAAAAGACCACAGTAAAAATAAATAAATCTGGGCTGGGAAGATGGCTCAGTGGTAGAGCGCTTGCCTTGCATGCCTGAGGCCCTGGGTTCAATTCCTCAACACCACATAAGCAAAAAGAAAAAAAAGGAAGTGGCACTGTGGCTCAAGTGGTAGAGTGCTAGCCTTGAGCTGAAGGGCTGAGGGACAGCACCCTGGTCCATAGTTCAGGCCCCACGTCTGCCCCCCCCAAAAAAAATAAGATAAATAAATAAATAAATCTGAGGAAGAAGAAAAACAATGACAGAAGAAAAACAGCAGATTACTCTACCTCTCTCTAATGAAACAGATTTAGAGTTCTAGCAGGTAATTCAGGTCTAGAGGGTCACACCAGTTCAGCTATAATTATATATAGATATCCAATTTGAAAAAAGAGTTAATACTGTCTTCAGAATAAAACAGAAATCTATGAAAAGTTACCCAGACAGGTAGGTGACTGCCGTGACTGTGTTGGCCAACATATTCAAAAACACATCTGCAGTGTGGAAATAGGGCAACATGGAAAAAAGCAGGAACATAAATGTACATCAGAGAAAGCCACATCCATCTACGGAGACAATTCACCATACCACTGGACAGTGTGAATTGTGGCTGAAACCACAAGTATTAACATCACAACATCTCACCTCAATTTGTTTCTACTCCTACACTTAATGGTCTAGACAAAAACCAAATTCCAGAAAAGCAAATCACAACAGAAAACCAACACCTGGCAAATCAACTAAGAATACAGAAAGTCATGTATGAAGATCATAGATTCCCCCAAAATAAAACCTCCAAATGACAGAACAAATAAGAAGAATACAATAAAAATTATGTCAAGGTAGTATAATAATTCACATAGTAAATAACCAGGCATTGGAACAGACAAGGACCTTGAAGTTAGTGATCAAAATACATTACAAATCCTGCTGAAAAATGTGATTAATGGAAAGATAGAACACCTCTACAAGGAAATGTGTGAACAAGATGAGACCAACCAAAGATTAGCAAAATAATTCATGGAGACTACAAACAGAAAGATAAAAAATTCTGAGTAGGCAAGAGAGTACAAGAAAAAATAGATGCCTAGTTAAAAGATATGAGAGAAGACACAGAAATCAAGCCTTGATTCTCCCCCACCCAAAGAAAATACGTACAGAAAGTCCATACAGGACCTAAAACGAAGCTTTAATAAACAGATAGACCTCCTAAAAATGACCAATTAGAAGATGGGGAAGTCAAAAACAAAGTAGAAATTCTCCATAGCAAATAGATGACATAGAAGGTAATCTCAGGGTCAAAGACAGAATAGGTCTAATAGGAAAGAGGAGATAATCATTTAGAACAAATCCAAGAAATAAGAAATGATCTTGCAGAACTTCAAGATTCAGAAGATCAAATTTCGGGGAGATAGGTATCAGGAAAGAGAAGACCAGGAAGCTAAATTGATGAGAAACAAATTACAGAATTCTAGCAGAGAACATGCCAAACATCCAAAGAGATAGGCTCATTCAGAGAAGAGAAGCCTTTAGAACACCAAACAGAGAATTCTAGAACTGAAAAATCCACCACCACATCATAACCCATTAGAGGATAATGAAAGATCAAGGAAAGGATTCTTACAGCTGCCAGAGTGAAAAGAATGATTATTTATAAAGAATATATAGTCACAATAAATACAGATTTCTTAGTTGATATGATAAAAAGGAGAGCCTGACATGATATATGACAAACATTAAGGGTAAACATCTACCAATTCATCCTAAGCCAAACACCTCTTTACATTTAAAGGATATATAAACATATTTCATGACAAAGAAAACTTGAAACAACGTATATCCAGCAAATCAGCTGGATAGAAGTTAATCAAATATATCCTATATAGAGAAGATCAAGAAGAACAGGAAATGGTTATATAAAATGCTCCCTACTAGAGAACAAGGTAAATATGTTAACAGTAGATGAGGAACAGCTCCTAACAGAAGGGGTATAACATAGCAGGGCTTATCAGATATTTCTCAGTCTTAACTCTCAATATGAATGGATTTAAATTTCCAAATAGAAGATATAGATTAGATAGTAGTATCAAAAAAACAAGAGACACATTTTATTGACAAAAACAAACACATACTCAAACTAAAAGGCTGGAAGGAAAATTTTCAAGCAAATGGACACCATAAACAGACCACAGTAGGATTACTAACATAAGATAAAATGGAATTGAAATTAAAATTAGTAGGAAGAGACATTACATATTGAGAAAGGCAACTCTCAATTAGGAGATATAGCCAGTGTAAATATCAATGACCTGAATCCTGGAGCATTCCACTTCATCAACCAAATTCTACTTAACCCCAAAAGACATCTCAACATATCATTCCCATCTATGGATTTGTTATCCAGGAAAAACTCAACCAAGAAACTGCAGACCTAAATATCTTCATTGACCACCTATCCCTAACAGATATCTACAGAATATATATTCAGCGTCAGAATATACATTCTTTACATCAGCTCATGGAAGATTCTCTGAAACAGAACATATCCTATGTCACACATAAATTCTGTCCAAATTGAAAGAAAAATTAATTGAATTCCCATATCTTGTCAGACCATAATAGAATAAACTTAGAATTAAGCAGCTAAAGCAAAAAAATTGTCAAACCCATGAAGAGTGAAAAAAAGTTGCTGAATGACCAGTGCAACACTGAAGGGATTAGAATGGAAATCTGAACTTATCGAGAATTTAACAAAAATGAACACACAAAATACCAGCTCCTCGGGTATTTTTAGTAATTACAGGAGGATTTATAGCTCAGAGTGCCTACATCAATAATTGAGGAAATCTCAAGTTATTTTAATTATGTATCTCAAGCTCCTTGAAAACAGGAAGAAGCCCAAAACCCAAAGCAGTAGACAGAAACAAAAAAATAAATAAATAAATCAGAAATAACTAAATATAGTCAAAATAAAACATAGAATCAACAAATCAGAGTTGGTTTTTTAAATAAATGAACAGACTTGACAGATCCATACCAAATCTGACTAAGAAGAGAATTTATATAGATAGATAGATAAAAAGTAAGAAGATTGGGAGAAGAACTTTAGTTGCTCTGCAACTCACAATTGTCTCATATCTCAAAAATATTTAGAGCCCCAAAAGTTAACCCACCAAAAAAAAATTCTCAAAGAAACAACAACCCTCTTAATAAATGGGCTAAAGAGAGACCTCTCTTAAGAAGAAATATGCATGGCCAAGAGACACATGATGCAATATGAAAAATTTCTGATCATAAAAGAAATGCAAATCAATGCATCATTGACATTCCACCTCACCCCAGTTAGAATAACCATTATGAAAAAAATTAATAATAACAGATGCTGGGCTGGTGGAGATGTGGCCTAAAAGGAACATTACTACACTATTGGTGGAAATGTAAACTTCTTCAAATACTCTGTAATGAAGTATAGAGGTTCCTCAATAGAGGTCCCCTATCACCCAGCAATGATGGATCAAGAAAATGTCATATATATTCACAACCAAATTCTATGCTTCTGTCAGAATGAATGACATTGACCCATTAGTAAGGAAATAGAATCACTTGGAAAACATAATAAGTCAAACAAATCCAGACCCAAAGAATCATAGGCTAGAGGTTTGCAATCATTTGGAAAAACTAGAATATGTCTAGAATATTCACAATAGCTCAATAGCAATGTGCATATCACCATATAAAATGAAGCTTATTGAAATGAGCTCCAAGAAATGGATACAAGAAGATTGAATAGTGAACTGTGTTTAGTTATTTCTATTTAGTTTTTACCCTTTGGCTTATTCCTTGTAGTCATTTGTTTTTATTTCTGTACCCTTTGTCTTATATATAAATTAATGTGATTTGGGGAAGGGAAGGGAAATCACAGAAATGGTCGGATAAAGATTAACCAAAGCAACAGTAATATACACTAGACACTATGTTAGAAATGAACTTCATAACTTTAGGGTGTAGGATGTCAGGATTGGGGGAAGGAGGAAAAAATGAGGAAGGGGTAACATTGTTAAAAAATGTACTCATTACTTATGTAACTCTAACCCACCCCTCAGTATATCACAGTCATGATATAAAATCAAAAAAAATATAGGAGAACTCACCCAAATACAGAAAATTAGAGACAAAAATGAGACAACACAACAGATACAAGCAAAATTAAGAATGCTATAAGAGAGTACTTTGAAAACCTTATGCCAATCACCTGGAGAATCCTGGAGAAATTGATGCTTTCTTATACTCGATCTGAACCAAGAAGTAACACATAAGAAGTAATGAAAATGACATGTCAATAAACAGCTTTCCGTTTCAGAAAAATCTAGGACTCAATTAATTTATCATGAAATTAAGGCCTGTAAAGAACTTACAATACTCAGATCTAACTCTTCAATGGAACAGAAGAGGAAATGGAATTTTCAAAACACATTCTTTGAGGCTAGAATTAGACTCTTCCCCAAATCACATAGGAACTCCAACGAAAGAGGACTATGAACCCAAATCTTTGATAAGCATTGATGCAGAACTTATTAAAATTCTCGCCAACCAATTTCAGGAACTAACAAAAAATCATATGGTATGATCAAATAGGATTCATCATTCATAAAAATGGATTCAATATTGTTGTCAATAAATATAATACAAACCATCTGCAGAAGCAGGGACAAGAAACACATGATCCTCTATAGGGGCATAGAAATAGCTTTTAACAAGCTCGAATACCACTTTATGATTAAAAGGTCTGAGAAGCTAAGAATGCATGGAACATTCCTCAATATAATACTGAGTATGTATATGACAGAGATAATTAGCCTTTACCTAACAGTAAAGCAGGAAAACATTTACATCAGGAATGAGACAAGGATTTCCATTCTCTCTAGCATGAGCAATACAAGAGAAAAACAGAAAGCAGATACAAACAGGGAAAAAGTAAAACTATCCCTTTTTACAGATGAAATGACCTTGTATTTAAAGGACCCTATAGCTTCTTCCCTCAAGTTAGTAAAGGTGATGCTACCCTTCAGCAATGTAGCAGGGTATAAAACACACAAGAATCAGTAGTTTTCTGACCAAGAATGGGAAAATCCAGGCTGAAATCCAAAAAACCTCATACGTATTAGCCTCAAAATCAAATCAAATCTAAACTAAACCAAACAACAACAACCAAACTAGGAATTAATTAATTTAACTAAAAATGTGAAGGACCTCTACTCTGAAAACTTTAAAAATCTAAAAAGGAAAATTGAAGGAGATTCAAGGAAATGGAAAGTTTTTCAATGCTCCTTGTTGGAAGAATTAACATTGTGAAAACTGCAATACTGCCCCTAAACAATTGGCAATGCAATACTCATCAAAATCCCAACAATATTCTTCAATGAATTTGAGAAAGCAATTCAAATTTAATAGGGAATTACAAAATTACAGATGAAAGAGAAGGCTTAGAAATGAACACATACACACACATAATGGAATTCTATTCACCCATCAAAAAGGATGACTTTTCACCAGTCTTAAGGAAAATGAAAGGCTTGGGAAAATTATAATAAGAGAAAAGAGAAAGGAATGCTGACGCAGAGCAATATAGGTTTCATGGATTCATTCATTTATGGTAGCTAGAAGGTACCCACAAATCTATAAGTAAACAAGACATATTCTACCTCATCCCAGTTAGAATGGCCATTATCAAGAAAACTAACAATAGCAATTGCTGGCATGGATGTAGCTAATTGGGAAGTCTATTATACAGTTGGTGGGAAATTAAACTTGTTCAACCACTGTGGAATGCGGTATGGAGTTTCCTAAAATGATTAAATATAGATCTCCCTTAAGACCCAGTAATTCCCCTCATGGGTAGTAATCCAATAAATAACAATCTCACATGCAAGCTACCAGTATAACCACGTTCAGTGCTCCTGCCCAGAGTTCAAGGACTGGAAAAAAGTTACCACTGCTGGTATTTGTTCCCGCAAATATGAACTGTTTGACATAAGATACCAAATCATTCTATTTTCAGTAGCTAGGATAGGACTTAAAGGTAGTGGGTGATAAAATGGCTTCTTTGTTGAATATTAAGAAAAGATGTAGGCAGTCCAAGAAAAGAGAGATTTTGTTGTTGTTGTTGTTGCTCGAGGGGCTTGAAGTCCTGGCTTGGGCACTGGCCCTGAGCTCTTCAACTCAAGGTGAGTGCTCTATCTCTTGAGCCACAGTTCCTCTTCTGGTTTTCTGGTGGTTAAATGGAGATAAGAGTCTCAGGGACTTTCCTGCCCAGGACGTGTTTGAACCGCAGTCTTCAGATCTCAGATTCCTGAGTAGCTAGGATTATAGCTGTGAGCCACTGGCACTAGGCTAATAATGGGGAATTTTAGAAAAGAAAATACACCTCTTCACTTGTGTCTAGACCTCAGATATCACTATTAGAACACTTCACCTTCAACTCATTTCATCAGACATTTGTAAATTTTCTATTTTTGTTCATGTAGGAATACTGCAGTCAATATCAACTCAGCTGTGGGATTGGATCAATTGTTGGGCAATTGCTAGCACCTCAATCAAGGACTGTTACATCAAAACAAATGAGACCCTCTTTTGGAATAATTGTTTTCTCTTTTTATTGCAAATCTTTGCTTGATTACTTCCTAATGTGATATTGGACCTCCTAACAGAGTGATGACATTTTTATTCTCTTCACCTTTCTCCCACCTGCGGTCAAGTATTTAAGAATTCAAAGACGTCCATTGATAATTTATTAAGCTGACCTCTAAAGAAATGTGCATTTCTAGAATTTGGTCAGCTGTCATGTTCTTACATGCACAGGCTTTCTTTGATTTATTTGTTCTACAAGGAATTATTCTTTCTAATCTTTGTGTGATAAATTTTAGTCTCTCTGATCAGTCTTTCTGACATTCTCTCTGGAGTCTCATTTCAGTCTGCCTCATAAAAAATATATTATTTATCAACAAAATGACTCTCAGCTTCTGTTTTTTGCCTGACCTCCTGTAGGCTGTGATAGCAGCCCTGATAGCAGCCAGTGCTTACTGGAGTTTTTGTTTGTTTGTTTTATGTGTTTTTTTTTTTTTTTGTATTAGAGGTCTAGGACTACTATTCAAGGAAGTAGCTTCTCTGAGTCCCAGTGATCCCCTGACCTAGATTCAACGGATTTTTCTCCTAAAGATGCAAAAACAGCTGACTAAATTCTTGTTTTAATTTTCTCATAATGAGGCAATCTGGCATCCTTGCAAAGCCATCAATAATCCTCTGTACCCACTTACAGAAATATTCTATGAAGATGGCTTTTCAAGGTTGACTGTAAAAATATTTCATTTCCAAGTCACCACCATAAAGCAGATCACATTCCTCAGAGCAGACTTTTGGAAGGAAGGTAGCCCTTCCTTCCTTCTCTTATGATACATCAAACCATAATATTCTGCAGTTGTGGCCAGCCTGGAGCACATTTTCTCAAGAATATTTTGTAGTGTAAAAGAGGACCAACTATCAAAATAAAGGTGAAAATACTTGTCTACTACAGACTGATTTATCTTGCTTATATCTGTTGTTATTTTCATTACTTCAAACACAGGGATAAATTATATTGGGATTAGACAAGTGGCAAAGGATTAATGGAATAAACATTCAGTTTACTTTCATATATCCAATATAATACACTTAACCCCTTAAGGAAAATTAAATCCAATTGTAGAAACAATGTCAGAAATATAAAATAAGCCTCAATATGAATAATCTGGCACACATACACCACCATCTACTCACAAATTCAGTCTCTCTATAAATATTTATTTGGTACAAGATAATAAAAATTTAATTAATGAATATGACTTCTAAGTATCATCTGAAATACTCCTCATATATATAATTGTATATAATTTTTAGATGTCACTTAGACAGGAATTTAACATGCATGTAGAAATCAAATTTCCACAACTTAAGTGAGATTAGAGGAGTCATGCCCTCCTCTATTGTGTGGTGTGAATCTTACCACAGTGCTGAACCTTTCCACTTAATACCAAGAGTCATGCGCAGTAATTCATTATTTGATGTTAAGATGAGTGTTGAGTGTAGGATACACTTTGTATTAATACATTAATTCACACAAATGAAATGATGATGATATTTGTTTAAATATTAATGCTTCTCAATTTTACAATTCATGAAATATTTTATTAAAATTAGTTTCACTTTTTCATTTCTATAAATGCAGAAATTAAAATTATCTATTAAACATTCAATATTAAGATTTCAATAATAAATATACTATTATTAAAATGATATACTATTAAAATGTGATTTGAATTATAGTTCTAACAAATTGTAATGTAAACAACATTTAATAGAATTATGGGTAATACATTTTAAACTTACCAGCTTGTTATTGTTTCCTAATTGTGTCATTTGTTATTCTTGGTCCAAGTCATCTATTCACCTTATTTGTTTAGTTTTCTATTTTATCTCTATTGCTTTGCTGATTATGCATTTTGTTTTTTCTTTTTAGTGACTGACATGAGGATGAAAATCTGTATCCTAGTTTATTACTTCTGATGTTAAAGTCAAATTGCTGCTCTTCACAGCTGTTCTACACTTCTTTGTATAGTATAGAATTTCCCCTAGTCCCATCGACTGTATTGTTGCTCTCATATATTTTATTTTATTTAAATTTAAATTTTATTGTCAAGGTAATGTACAGAGGGATTATAGTTACATAAGTAAGGTAATGAATTCATTTCTTTTCTAACTTGTTACCCCTTCACCCATTTCTCTCCCTCTTCCCTCCCAATGAACTCCCAAGATCATTTCCAACATATTGTTTTGTGAGTATCACTGTTGCATAGGTTCTCTCTTTGTCCTTTGTCTCACCATTTTGTTTTGTTCATTTCTTTTCCCCAGTTCAGATACCCAGGGTATCAAAATCAAATACAGTGACTAAAGAGGATACACCATAGGTGGGTAAAGCACAAAATGATAAAAATAAATCAACTAGTACATTAAGATAAACAACAACAAAGAACATATCTTGGAGTTCATTTCACTTAAAATCACCTTATACGGTCATAGGTACATAGCTTTGAATTATTCTGCTCATCTACTAAGATTGTCCTTGATGTACACAATAATGCTCCCCTATTACCCAGTAATCCCACTTCTGGGCATTTAATCAGGTGGCCACAAACAAGGTCATACTAAAGCTACCAGCACAATTATGTTTATCACAGTAATATTTACCATAGCTAAGATATGGCATCTAATTTGAATTACCCTTTCTTTATCAGAGGGTAATCAACTTGAATGTTATCCACCTATACAATATTTTCACAATATACTTGTCATTATTTTGAAAAAACCATATTTTAGTATTTTCTCATAGTAAAACATAAAATAGTTTAATTCAATTGAAAGTTCTAGCTTTCAAAACTGAATAATTGTTAACAGGACAGAATATATGTGTTCTTCAAAATTCCTGTAACTACTAATTATTCATTTTCAAATTCTGAACATTTCTTTCAAGAGACATTCAAAACAGTACTTTTTGCATGTTATTTAATTCTGCAATAGATGCAGATTCCAATGGCTTTTTACATATTGATAAGTCAACAGAAAATATAGCCACATTTTAGTAGAGGATAAAACTATGAAGTATTTATAAAAATTAATTCCTCAAAAGTAAACATTTGTTCATCAGATTAAGCTATTTCTATGACCATCAATCCTAAACTTTTTTTTTGGGGGGGGGGGTCCGGTCGTGGGGCCTGAACTCTGGGCCTGTGCGCTGTCCCTCAGCTCTTCAGGTCAAGGCTAGTGCTCTACCACTTGAGCCACAGCACCACTTCTGGCTTTTTTCTTTTTGCTTATGTGGTGCTGAGGAATCGAACCCAGGGCCTCGAGCATGCAAGGCAAGCGCTCTACCACTGAGCCACCTTCCCAGGCCCCAATCCTAAACTTTTATGCCATAAAGTCATCTCACCCCAACAGTTTCCAACTTGTAAGGTGCACCTTAAAATTCCCTTAATTCACATCATGAATAGCTTATGACTATTGTGAAAAAATTCTACACTTCTGCTAATATAATGCCCTTCCTATTGTGGAAAGAACACTACACTAAACTTTGCTGCAACATTCCCCTATCCCCCTCCAGTGGTATTCTTGAAATCAAAACACTTGCAAATATTATTTATATTTATACTATTTTTAACTATCATAGATATTCAGGAGGCTAAGATCTGAAGATTATGCTTCAAAGCCCACTCAGGCAGGAAGGTTCCTTAGATTCTTATCTCTAGTAATCTTCTCAGGAATGAAAGAGACAAGTGGCTCTGAGGTTGAGGTGGTATAGCACGAGCCTTGAGCACAAACAGGCTCAGAGAGAGTGGCCTGACACAGAGTTCCAGTTTTAGGACAAACCAAAATAAAATAAAATAAAATAAAAACAAGCCTCAACTCTAGCATTTTTCTCATTGTATACAGAGGCACATAATTTAAGAAATTGCTTAATAAGTTAGGAATAGATAGAAGAACCAAGATGTTACACATTTACTCTCTTCATACCATGTTACACCAAAGCCTCAAAAAATTTCTTTTTCTAAATTTATAAATTAATATCATCCATTGGTTGGCAACTGTGTCTAGGTTATTCACATTATTTTATACATGAATTCTTGGAATTATCTATTAACTAAGTTCTAGTTATACCTTGCTTGAAAGAATATTTTAGGAAAATAGAATGTCAGAATCATTCGTGAATTTGTCAATTAAACCCTCTACTTAAAAAGAATTTTGTAGTATCCAATAGAATATATAGAATATAAAATTACAAACAAAAACAAAATATTTATTTTAAATCTAAATTCTAATTTAGCAAGCTCTACAAAAGCCTACATTAGATGAACTTTGCAATTTTTCCAGGCTTAAACTTTTGTAATCTGTCATCATTTCTTTGAAATCCAACAGAATGATGCTTACTTTTTCAAATTTTTGGTTAAAATCATAAGCCATTTTCCATCTACGAATGATATATAATGAAGAAAGCATTAAAAAAACAAATGAGTATTATTTTTAAAATATTTTATTCTTTTTGTTTTTCATGTCTCCTTTCTATCCCTCCCCTTCTCTCATCCTATTCTTTTCTTCTCTCAATATCATCTTTAAACTTACATAATTTTTATGGGTTTTACTTGTTATATTTAAATTTTTGTTTTTCCATTTTCTTTGTTTTTTTTTTTTAAATCTCTCTCCTATCATTCTGTCCAATCCATTTCCCTCTCTGAGATTAGGACTTGGTTAAATTCACTCTTCCTTTACCTCCCCAAATCCCTCTATTCCTATTTTTCCCATTTTCCCCTAAACCTAATAATTTCTGGTTTGCCAAATTCTTCTTTGCTCTTCTTATCCAATTAATCCATAGATGTTTGATATTGAACAGATTGTATCTGTTGAATTAGATTGTATCTGCAGCAACTATAGGACTTTGGTTGATCCTTGCCTTAAAATAGTGTTCTAACAAAAGACTGGTGACTTGCATTTCAATAGGAAACTTGACTTCTCAAAACATAATGACAAAATTAACCCAAACATCCAACTTTGTATACCTTTCTTGTTGTTTGGTATGTTTCATTGAGACAAAATTATACTACCTGGTCCAGGGAAGGTATCACTATGTAATTCCACTTTCTAACCTCCTGTCTTAGTGTGAATGCTAGAATTCCAGGCTTTTATCACATTGTCCTGCCATAATTTGTTGGTTTATTTAATCTAGAAACAGACTAGCAATTCTGAAATTCTCCAATGATCTTTTCCACTAGGCTGATTGCTCAGTCTGTATATGTACAATTTTTAAAGATGTTCTAACATTTGACACAGGATAGGAACATTTTCAGATGCACCTGCAGGGGTCTCTGATTCATTCCTCCATGGATCTGATCCATTTAATCATGTTTACTTAACTCTCTTACTATCTCTGTTCCCTACCTATGTAATAGTCTCAAACATTTTTGAAGAATGTTCACTTGGGGACTTTTAATATTAGAAAATGTCATTTAATCTAGTCTTATTCAGGACATATTTTCTATTGTTTTCTAACTTTTCTACATATTCTGAGAGTTGTTTCATTTGTGTATTTGTGTGTGTTCATATAAGTGCCTCTGTGTGTATGTGTATGTTTGTATGTATGTATGCAAAAGCCTCAAGCTCTTATTCAGCAATCTTGCTCATGACTGATATTCCATCTCTTGAACCATTCTTCCAAAGCAATTTTGGCTGGTTAATTATAGGTAGTGTCTCAAACACTGTTCTGCCCAGGCTGGATGCAAACTGAACTTTCCAGAATCCTTTACTTCCTTAGGTTTTATTTTTTCCAGCAGTATCAACTTTAATACCAGAAATATTTTCGTGAGTGTGAAGTCGAAGCTCTAGCCTAGATTTTTAACTCAAGAATTCATATAAAGATAGGTGAACATACACACTACATATTCTGAGTATATACTGTTAGAAACATGAGCTTAAGCTATGTGCCGTTGTCTCATGCCTATAATCCTAGCTACTCAGGAGGCTGTGATCTGAGGATTACAGTTCAAATCCAGCACGAGTAGGAAAGATTATGAGGCATTTATCTCCAATTAACCACCAGAAAACTGGAAGTGGTGCTGTGGCTCAAGTGGTAGAGCACTATCCTTGAGCTGAAGAGTGGAAAGACATCGGCAGGGCCCAAAATTCAAGACCCCCCCATGAACATAAAAATAAAACAGAAAGAAAAAACAAAGACAAAGAAATGGCCTATTTTTCCAGTTAATTCCATGATCTCTAACTTGCTTTGGAACCAGAATTATTCTTCCATTCTACATTTTACAAATTTGATTGATTAGCTAACATGATTTAGAGCTAAAAGATGAAAGAGAATGGCCTCATCCTTCATGTTCCACCTAGTAGTAGTGCTTTCTCTATATCACTCCCATAGTTATACATACTGGCCTTGGCTTTATTGTTTCAAAGTTGTCTTCTATAGTATATTGTACCATTATATTTAAACACAGAACTATTCTTTCTCTTATTATTCTTATTGTTTCTTCTACTGTTAATTTATGTACACTTGGGAAATAATGCACAACACACACTCACAAAAAACAAAACCAAAAAAACAAACAAACAACAACAACAAAAATAAACGTTTATGAGAAACATATTCCAAATAAAAATTGGCCTTAATTTATGGAGTACTTATGAAATTTAAACTTAAAATGCTCCTGGATAATGGTTTTTTCATATTTTTATTATAAAAATAGTGTAAAGAACTTGTGGAGGAGATGGGGAAAAACCAGTTGTTTAAGGATACAGGTGGACCTGTTGCAACAATGAGAAGTACAAGTTGTCATGTCCAAAACAAGCTTTACAATGTCGGTGCGGGGAGGGGGAAGGGGGGGAGAAGGAGAAGGATTTGGATTGGGGGGAGAGGGGAGGCTGGGAAGGAAGGTGAAGGGTAAACAAAGGAGGAGGCTACAATGCTTGGTAAGAAATGTACGCATTATCCTTCCCATGTAAGTGTAACCCCTCTTTACAGTATGTTCACAAATAAAATAAAATTAAATTAAAAAAAATAGTGTAAAGAGGGGTTAGAGTTACATAATTAAAGAAATGAGAACATTTCCTATCTTGCATTGTTACCTCCTCTTTTGTTTTTCCTCTGCTATCCCATCCTTCCCCATCTCCCCAATTCCCGCCACCACTCCGCAACTTGTAAAGTTGGTTTTCTACATAGTGTCTTGTTTATCTCATTGTTACAAAGGGTCATACTGTATCCTTGTTTCAGCATTTTGTTTTTTCCCTTCCCCTCCCCACATTAGATAAATGTATATACAAGATGCAGGGCACTGACATCAAATCCAGTGAAAATAGGGATTATATCGTGGGGGAAGAGCATAGAAGAGGAAAACATCACGTAGTACATTTTAGATACATTAAAACAATAGCAAGAAAGAAAAAAATACATGTTGTGTAACTATCTTGGGCTTCATGTCACTTAACATCATCTTATATGCCATATGCATATGGACAATGCTTTTGTATACCATTTAAATTCCATATTTTGTCTTTTCTAATTTGTCTCTGAAACTTGTGTTACCTCATGACCAAAGATGTCTTTGTGCTATTTCAATGAAGCCAGAAAATATTCATTTTACCTCGAGCATCACCATAGATTGTTACTGGAAGTTAAGTGGAAGGAACCGTTATTGCAAGTGGAAACTGATCCCAAGAGAGGAATTGAACATAGAGAAATGACAAAGTTCTAGTTAATTTGTGCTGTACTTTTTACTGTACAAGAAAATATTCCAAGGCTTGAAGGAAACTCTGTCCCTGAATTGTTCGAGTGGTTTATTTACTTATATAAAACTGTACCATGAAGCCACATTCCTAGAGCCCTAAGTGAGTTTCTTAAGATGGAATTACTTTTTCATACTGTTACTACGTATTATAATTCAGGCCAGGTGGTAGAAAGAAGTGGAACACAATACTAAATCTAGGAAGGCTGACATTCCTATTACATTTAAACCTGCAGGACTCATAGGGCTGTTAAATGTGAAATGTTACATAAAACATCATTAACCCATAATATTCTGCTTCCACTTACAAGCTAAAGAGCCAAATATCTAAGCCTTTTTATTGATTGGGTATGTTTCCTAGGAAGGAAGAAGGAGGATGTGGAAGGTGATGGTGGAATAATATGTATATTGGCTCCCTGTCCACATTTTCTGCATTTTTAAAAAGTGCTACTGAGGAACTCTCATTTACATCCAATTGACTATGCTATCTGCAGAAGATGCAGATATATGAAGTCATTTATTCTGGTGGATAGTCACATACATTAACAAATTCCATTTCTGGAAAAAAAAGATACTAGGTAAAAATGTATAAAGTATTGTCGATAAAATGGTTTCTTCTAGCAGAACAAAATGTAGTATTGAAATAATAACTAAAGGTTTCTTTGAGATTTTATGTTGTCTTAGTATCAAAATGTTCTCTAATTCCTTGGCCTTGGCTATTTTTTTTAGATAGTTTTTTTAAAAATAAATAGAAATTTTTAAATTTTTTAGAAATAATTTTAAATAATTAGTAATTTGTTGTTTGCTTTTGGCAGGCATGAAATAAGACTGCATTAACATTGTGTGATTTGAGAGGCTAAATTTTTATCAGAATCTAAACATAATGAAAAATAGATGATTTTAAGGCAAATAGCTTATATGTTGTTCAAATTTAATGACAGGATAACAGTTTACAGTAGAAAGAATGTTAAACAACAAAATACCTTCCCAATATATCTATCATCCCCATATATCTAATGCCTCAAATGTAGATTTACAGTTTATATATATATATATATATATATATATATATATATATATATATATATACACACACACACACATATATGTATATATATGTAAAATATTCACTTTTCATCACTCAAGGAATGCATATTTGAATAATTATTAGATGGGAGAAGTATAATCAAATAGGTACTTAAAAGTCCCACTTGTATTTCGAAAGGGACATGATAATGTAAGAACCAGCACAAAGATGTAAAGAAGCTACATTAGAAGATAAAGGAAAAGACAACAACCCAGATTCTGAATTTTCTGGAAAGCAGAAGCGGAAGTAAATGCCTTTTCCACTAAAATCATCTGAAAAGTATTTCAGCTCTGTCGGTGGCTCGATTTTAATTTAGTGAGACGTCTTTTAGATTTCTGTCCTTTGGAACTGTAAAATGATAAATACAGATGGTAAAATCCACTTAACTTGTAGAAATTTTTTACAGCACATTTAGTTTATTAAACTAACTCAACTACAGCCTTTTCCTGATGCAAATACAGGGACAACATATGTCCTTTTTTCTGAGAATAAAAAAAAGTTGCCACTGGTGTTGTACACATGTGTGATGTACATACTACTAAGGGCCTTGCATTAATAAAGTCTGGAAATTCTAAATAATATCTAAATAAGAAGTTCGCTATCTTTATTTTCACATATGGGGATCACTAAGTACCAAAGTTATGTAGAAGGCTAGGGTAAGAAAATGGAAATGAATGCATTAGAAACAAATGCATGAAATAAAAAAGCATTAAAATACATATCTAAGGGTTCATTTTCATAACCTCACATTATCTGACCTTTTCCGTTTGACGCATACATATACTAAATATTGCAAATAAGGGAAACCATGGGACATATGTTTCTTTGGGCCTGGCTTACTTCACTTAATATAATTTTTTCCAAGTTTTTCCATTTCCTAACAAATGGGGCAGTGTCATTCTTCCTGATGGAGGCATAGAATTCCATTGTGTATATATACCACATTTTCTTGATCCATTCATCTACTGAGGGGCATCTGGGTTGGTTCCATATCTTAGTTATGGTAAATAATGCTGCAATAAACATAGCTGTGTGGTCTTGTTTGTAATCATTTTGGTAAATGCCCAAAAGTGGGATTTCTGGGTCATAGGGGAACTCTATGTGAAGTCTTTTGAGGAACCTCCATACTGCTTTCCAAAGTGATTGAACAAGTTTACATTCCCACCAACAATGAAGTAAGGTTCCCTTCTGTCCACATCCCCTCCAACATCTGGTGGAGGTGAGAGGGAGGGGGGAGGCTTGGGGGGGAGGGGGGAGGTAGGGAAGGGATGTGAAGGGTAAACAAAGTAGGAGGCTGCAATGCTTGATATGAAATGTACGCATTATCCTGCCCATGTAATTGTAACACCTCTGTACAGTATGTTCACAAAAAAATTAAATTAAAAAAAAAAAGAAAATGGAAATGAAATCTGTCTCCTAATATTATAAAAATATTTTATGTCATTTTGAGGTACACTTTCTAAAGTAATAAAAAAATAAGATAAAACAGAATCAGAAACTCAATTTTTCATCCTTCCTACCATTCCAACAGAAATTCGAGAATCCAATAAACATATAGCTATCCCAGGATGGTATAGGATGTTATAGGATCACTAGATGGTGAAAAAGAAGATAACAAAAATGGATCTCCTGATACAATGGGAAACAAAATCTACACCTTCAGATTGAGATATAGCTAGACAATAGTTTCCACTATGGTAAGTCTTTGATATTTTCGTTTGTTTACACAGCAACATTCCTCTCAGGAAATGATTTTATTAATACTCAAGGGTTTGCAGCTTATAACCCAGCATCAAATAATGTTTCTAAATTTAAACAAGCATGATTCCAAGAGTAACCAAGGCTACTCCCATTGCTATAGCTGATAAAAAAAAAAAATGTTCTTGGGGAATAGTCAGTCTTGAACTTTTTCAATCCTTTCCTCTTCTCCAACATGAGAAGTCCAAGGCATGATATGTAAAACAGATTCTTATCTGTTTTATTGTTCACACTAAAGCAAATACAGTTTCACACTTTGTGAGCCTGACTTTGAGAAAGTCAGACCCTCGCAATCATTTTATAGACAAAAATTTACTGCTTTGGCTTAGATGTTTTCTAGCCTTTCGGTGTTGCTCTCTATTATTTTGGCAACTACATTGAAAAACAAGAGAAATCCATCATGGGTATGTTGGATTGCTCAAAGTCAAGGTGTCTCCAAACAAAGTTTTCTTTCTTTTTTTTTTTATTGTGAAAATACTGTACAGAGGGATTAAAATTCTATGGGCAAGGCAATGAGTACATTTATAATCAAGCATTGTAGCCTCCTCCTTTGTTTCCCCTTCCCATCACTTCCCATCTTCCCCCTCCCCCCCCCACAAAATCCTCCCCCCCCCCCCCCCGCACCAAAGTTGTAAAGTTCGCTTTTGACATAGCGACCTGTACATCTCATTGTTGCAATGGGTCCAACTGTATCCCTATTTAATTGATTTGTTTTTTCCCTTCCCCTTTACAAATGATACCAACATCAAATACAGTGAAAGCACAGGTTATACTGTGGAGAAGGGACATACAAAGCGAGAAAAAATAATCTTATAAATATGTTAAAAACAATTGCATGAAAGAAAAAAACATTTGAATACATATCTTAGGGTTAATTTCACTAACATCAACTTATCTGACCTTTTGTGCTTGACTCAGACATATAATAGATATTGCAAATAAGGGAAACAATGGGAACCATATTTCTTTAGGCCTGGCTTACTTCAATTAATAAAATTTTTTCCAAGCCTTTCCATTTCCAACAAATGGGGAAATGTCAATCTTTCTGATGGAGGCATAGAATTCCATTGTGTATATATACCACATTTTCTAGATCCATTCATTTACTGAGGGGCATCTTGGGTGGTTCCATATCTTAGCTATAGTAAATAATGCTGCAATAAACGTAGTCGTGCTGGTAGCTTTAGTGTGGTCTTGTTTGTGATCATTGGGTAAATGCCCAAAAGTGGGATTGCTGGGTCATAGGTGAGGAACCTCCATACTGCTTTCGAAAGTAGTTGAACAAGTTTACACTCCCACCAACAATGCAGTAAGGTTTCATTCTGTCCATATCCCCTCAAGCATCTCTTTTTAATAGAGTTCTTGATTTTAGCCATTCTAAATGGGATGGGGTGGTATCTCAATGTTGTTTTTATTTGCATTTCTTTTATGGCTGGGGAGGTTGAGCATTTCGTCATGTGTCTATTGGCCATCATTCTTTCCTCTTCAGAGAAGTTACTCTTTAAGTCTTTAGCCCACTTATTTATTGTGCAGTTGTTTCTTTGAAGATTTGTTGTTGAGGGAAATAATTTTTTGAGTTCCAGGTATATTTTAGATATGAGACCCTTGTCCGTTTATGGCTAGTGAAGGTTTTCTCCCAATCCGTGGGCTTTCTATTGATCTTGCTAGCTATGTACTTTGCCATGCAAAAGCTCTGCAATTTCATGCAATCCCATTTGTCTAGCATTTTTGATTTGTTGTGTTTCTGGGTCTCTATTAAGAAAATTTCAGCCTGTGCCAAGGAGATCTAGATTTTCTCCTATCCCATCCTGTAATGTTTTCAGAGGGTCGGCTTTGACTCCCAGGTCTTAAATCCATTTGGAGTTGATTTGGGTGCAGTGTGATATATAAGGATCTAGCTTTAGTTTTCTGCAAGTAGTTAACCAATTTTGTCAGCACCACGTACTGAAGAGGCTGTCTTTCTTCCATTCTAATTTTTTAGCTCCCTTATGGAAGATTAGATGGCAATAGGTCTCTAGGTTTATTTCTGGGTTTTCAGTTCTACTCCATTGGTCCTGATATCTGTTGTTGTGCCAGTACCAAGCTGTTTTTGTTACTGTGGTGTTGTAGTAGATTTTGAAATTTAGTATTGATATTCCTCCAGCAATGTTCGTTCTTTTGAGTATCGTTTTTGCTATTCGGGGTCTTTTATTGTTCCATATGAATTTTTGGATTGACTCTTCTATTTTCTTGAAGAATAAGTTTGGAGTTTTGATAGGTATCGCATTGAATTTGTAGATAGCCTTGGGAAGTATTGCCATTTTCACGATGTTTATCTTTCCAATCCAGGAGCATGGGAGTTTTTTCCTACTTTCTAAGTTCTGTTTTGATTTCCTTTTTCAAGTTTTTAAAGTTTTCATCATAGAGGTCCTTCACTTCTCTGTTTAAGTTAATTCCTAGGTATTTTATTTTTTGTGGGGCTATTAGTAATGGAGTTGCTTTCCTAATTTCAGCTACACTTTTCTCATTGTTGGTATACAGAAAAGCCATTGATTTTTGAGGTTAAATTTTATACCTTGCTACTTTGCCAAAGTTTTTAATCAGCTTGAGTAAATGGGAGTGGTGTCTGTGAGATTCTTTAAATACATAATAATGTCATCTGTAAATAGGGAGAGTTTTACTTCTTCTTTCCCTCTTTGGATCCCCTTTATGTTTGCATCTTATTGCTGTAGCTAGGCATTCTAATACTAGATTTAAGAGAAGTGGAGAGAGTAGATATCCTTGTCTTGTTCCTAAGTTAAGAAGAAATGGTTTTAGTTTTTCACCATTAAGTATAATACTGGCTGTAGGTTTGTCATATACAGTCTTTATTGTATTGGGGATAGTTCCATGGATTCCTAATTTTTCCAGAACCTTCATCATAAAGAGGTGTTGGATCTTGTAAAATGCTTTCTCTGCACCAATTGAGATAACCATGTGGTTCTTATCTTTGCTCCTGTTGATGTGATGAATTTTATGAATTGATTTGCCAGGTTTGCCTCCATGATATGAATCCTGTTTGATCGTGGGGTATGATTTTTTGGATGAATTGTTGAAATCATTTGGCCAAAATTTTGTTGAGAAGTTTTTCATCAATGTTCATCAAAGAAATGGGTCTATAGTTCTCTTTCTTTGAAGAGTCCCTGCCTGGTTTGGGATGTGTGTTCAGATGGCTTCTTAGAATGTGTTCGGTAGTGAAATTTCTCTTTCATTGAAGAGTTGGAGTAGCATTGATTTGAGCTCTGCTTTGAAGGATTTGTAGAATTCCACTGTAAAACCATCTGGTTCTGGACATTTTTTAGATGGGACGTCTCTTATGGCTGTTTCTATTTCAATGCTCGATATGGGCCTTTTAAGATGGTTTAACCCATTTTTTTTAGTTTTGACATGTCAATATTTGCTAGGAAAACGTGCATTTCTGCCAAGTTCTCAAACCTATTAAAATAAAGTTTTTAGAAGTATTCCCTTATAATGTTCTGAATCTTGGTTTTTTCTGTGATGATGTTTCCATTCTCATCTCTCAGTTTATTTATTTGGGTGTGTTCTCTTCTTTTTCTGATAAGATTTGTTAAGGGTCTGCCAATTTTGTTAATTTTTTCGAAGAACCTACTCTTTGCTTTGTTGATTCTTTCTATAGTTTTTTTGGATTATACTTCACTTAATTCTGATTTAATTTTAATTTTTTCTTTCCATCTACTGGATTGGGGTTTATTTTGCTGCTCTTTTTCAAGGAGGTGCTGATGTCTCATTAAATTTTGGTTTCATATGTCTCCAATTTGTTGATGTATTAACTCAGAGCTATAAACTTGCCCCTGAGTACTGCCTTTGCTGTGTCCCAGAGGAGCTGGTAATTTGTGTGCTCATTTTTCTTGAATATCATGAATATTTGAATTTCCTTTTTAATCTCTTCTAATCTCTTCAATGACTGATGACTCAGCAGTTTGTTGTTCAGCCTCCATGTGTTACCAGACTTTCTTTGTTGGCTTTTGGTGTTGAGTTCTAATTTTATTCCCTTGTTGTCTGAGAGAATGCAAGGTACAACTTCAATATTTCTGAATTTTGACCAGTTTGCTTTGTGTTTTATAATATGGTCTATTTTAGAAATTGTTGCACATGCTGCTGAGAAAAACATGTATTCTGATGCTGCTGGGTGAAATATTCGGTAGATTTCTGTTACATCTAGTTGACTATGCAGTTGTTTAGATTTGCGGTTTCTCTGTTGAGTTTTTGCCGTGTTGATCTACCTAGTGGGAAAGCGGTGTGTTAAAATCCCCAACATTTAATGGCTTTGGATCTATGTGGGATTTGAGGGAAAGCAGTGTTTCTTGCAAAAATTTGCGTACTACGTTTTTTTGGCGAATAGATATTTTGAATTGTAATATCCTCCTGAAGGAGAGATCCCTTAATTAGTATGTAGCCACCTTCTTTATCTCTTCTCACGAATTTTAATTTGAAGTCTATTTCATCTGCTATTAGGATTGCAACTCCTGCATGTTTTTGCTGACGTTTTGCTTGATAGATTTTGTTCCATCTTTTCACAATGTGTTTGTTTTTATGGGCAAGATGTGACGCCTGAAGGCAGCAGATAGAAGGATCTTGTTTTTAATCCAACTAGACAGTCTATGTCACTTAATTGTAGAGTTAAGTCCGATAATGTTGAGAGAGAGGACTGAGACGTATTTGGGAGTTCCTGCCATTTTATCCACCTTCTTGGCGGCTGCAAGCTACTGGGTTCTCCCTATGGTTTCTTGGATTCTCAGTTTGGGGTGCGGTTTCTTGGCATTTATTGTGGTCTTGTTGGTTTTCTATGTGTTGGACATCTTTAAGAATGTTTTATAGGGCTGGTTTTGTGGAGATATATTGTTTCAATTTTTCTTTGCTATGGAAGGTTTTTATTTTACCTTCAGTTATGAAGGAGAATTTAGCTGGGTACATTATTTTTGGTTGATAGTTGTTTCTCTTTAGGGCATGGCATACATCATTCCAGGCTCTTCTTGCTTTGGTTGTCTCTGGTGAGAAATATGAGGTGATTCTAATTGGTTTCCCTTTATAGGTCTTTGATGTTTTCTCTTTGACAGCTTTAAGGATCTTTTCCTTGGTCTGAATTGATACTGTGTGGATTAAATTGTTACGGTGGGATGTCCTATTCTGGTCTGGTCTATTTGGAGTTCTAAAAGCTTCTTGTATTTGAATAGGCCTATCTTTTTGCATGTTTGGGAAGTTTTCTGCTAGGATCCTGTTAAACAAATTTACTAGACCATTATCTTCTGTTTCTAGGTGCTCCTCTACACCCATTATCCTCAGATTAGGCTTTTTGATGTTGTCTTCCAAGTGCTGAATAGATCTATCATATTTCTCGAATTTGTATTGGATGGTTGTATGTTCTTTCTCTATAATATCTAGGCTGTCTTCAATCCCGAGATTCGATCTTCTGCAAGGTCTAACCTGCTTTCAAGTCTTTCTATTTTGTTTTTTATTTCTTTTCCTTTTAATTGGTTAGTGAGCTCAAATCCCATCAATGGCAGAAATACTGGCTCTAGTTCCAAGACAGTGACTTAATATTTTTAATGGAAGCAGTTGTCTGCCAAGATTTTATTTTCATTAACATTGATCTATTTATTCCATTATATAAATTTAACATATTGTTTGTTTCACAGTAAATTAATATTTATAGAATTTCTTTCCTTTGGAGACCAGGTTCTGCAGTGTAGAACAGGCTTTCCTCACCTCCTTGTTTTCCTGTGTCAGGTTCCTGAGTATTGGCTGGCATTACCATGTGGTAGCATAGTACCATGTCCAGCTATATTATTTATATTTTGCACAGTAGAATATTAATGTGAACAGCTTTAAGCCACATATCTTCATGAGTATGAATGAATTTCTTGCGAAAATGTTATAAATAGTGTTATTGAGTGAAGCAAAATTATAGTAGGCATGCCTTTAATCCCAACATCCAGGAGGATTGTTAGTTTAAGAGCAGCCTGAGTTACACAGCAAGTCCCTTTTAAAACCACAAAACAACAACTGGTGAGCTTGGTAGAAGGAAAGTATTGTTAAGTAAGGTGATAGTAATATACAAAATTGTGTGTGTGTGTGTGTGTGTGCTTGTGCAGGTCCTAGGGCTTGAACTCAGGGCCTGGGCACTGTTCCTGAGGCTTATGCTCCAGTCCTATCACTCTACCACTTGAACCAAACTCCACCTCAAGCTTCTTTAGAGGTCATTGGATATGAGTCTGATCCAGCTTCCTGTCAGGCTTAGAAACTTGATCCTCTTTTTTCAGACTCTTCTGTAAGTAGGATTACAGGCAGGTTGTATTACTGTTAAGTAATATAGTAAACATCATGCCAGTTTATTACACCTTCCAGCAGTTTTTGAGTGTTGCACACACACCTAAGATGAGACCAGCTCCATGTTTGATGACTTCCAGATCTCATATCCCATGAGATAAGTATTGTTATGCTCACTCTACCTGAGAAGCAATTGAGATCCAGAGAGTTTAGTTAATTTTGAGTCCCCAGTTACTATACAGTGGAGCCTGTATTCAAGCTCATCTAGTTCTGATAATTTCAGAAAACATGGAGTCATCATGTAGTCTAGTCAACATGTGTTCTAGCAAGTACTGCTCTTTGCAAGTACAGTTCTGTGCCTGACAGATTACCCTTTCTCTCTTTTTAACTCTTTGTACCCCCCTTTCATAAGCTAGGGACAGCACCAAATGATGAGAAGAGCCATTTTTGAACGAGAAATTGATAATGGGGATTGACCTTGGTATCACATACTTATTAATCTGATCTTCCATTTGAGTTATGCCTCCAGCAATATATTTGTTTTTTCTTTTGTATTTTTATTATAAAGACCAGTTACACAGATGTTACAGTCATATATCAGGTATGGATATTATATCTTTTTTGAAAGGTCACTCCTTCCCTTGCTCCTCAATTTTTCTCTCTCACCCGGTTAGGTTTTATTAACTTTTCTTCTTCTTCTTCTTCTTCTTCTTCTTCTTCTTCTTCTTCTTCTTCTTCTTCTTCTTCTTCTTCTTCCTTCTTCTTCTTCTTCTTCTTCTTCTTCTTCTTCTTCTTCTTCTCTTCTTCTTCTTCTTCTTCTTCTTCTTCTTCTTCTTCTTCTTCTTCTTCTTCTCCTTCTTCTTCTTCTCCTCCTCCTCCTCCTCCTCCTCCTCCTCCTCCTCCTCCTCCTCCTCCTCCTCCTCCCTTCTTCTTCTTCTTCTCCCCTTCTCCTTCTTCCCCTTCTCCTTCTTCTTCTTCCCCTTCTCCTTCTTCTTCTTCCCCTTCTTCTTCTTCTTCCTCCCCCTCCTCCTTCTATTATTATTTATTATTGTGCTGTAGAGGGTTTAGTTCGATTTGTTTGGTAATAGTTACATGTCTTTTGTCTTTGTTTTTGTTTTAGTCAATAATGAGGCTGGAACCCAGGACCTGGACACTGTCTCTGAGCTCTTTGGCTGAAGATGGGCACTCATATTGAGCCACAGCTTTAATTTCCTGAGTGCATTTCTTTTTTACAATGTTACCCTTTCCCTTCATCTCTTACAGTTTTCCCGTCCTTCCCCACAAACAAGTTGCATAGGTCATTTTCAGCATAGTACCAATTGAATACCACTGTTGCACATTTTCATCCTTTGTCCCTCCTTTTCTATGATGCCTTTAACTTCTCAAAGAGAGGTAAATTTTAAAAAAATGTCAAAAATGAAAGAAAAATAAAGAAAAATACCATCTTGTTTCTGTTTCCTGGTCACTGGTTATTTTTGAGATAGGGTTTGTGTGCGTGTGTGTGCGTGTGTGTGCGTGTGTGTGTGTGTGTGTGTGTGTGTGTGTGTGTGTGTGTGTGTGTGTGTGAGTGTGTGTATGTGAATACTGGGGCTTCAACTCATGGAGCTGACCTTTAGCTTCTTTACTCAAGGGTTAGTCTATAAGTTGAACCAAATTTCCACTTCTTCATTTTGAATAGGTAAATTGGAGATCAAGTTTTCACACATTTTTTCCTACTTGGTCTAGCTCCAATTCAATTTCCTCAGATCTCAGATTCTAAATAGCGAGAGTAACAGGTGTGATCCACTGGTGGTGATATGCCTACCATCTTTTTATTAAGTAGTTGAAATGTAAAAGACAGTTGAACCCATAGTAAAAATGAAATCAATTTTAACTTTGCCAATTTCATTAAATTTTAATATTTTGTCACGTTAGATATGAACAGGAAAATATTTTTGTAATACTCCTGCAATTTAGTTTTCATTCTGTGTTTTTTTCCTCATGATGAACTTGATTTTATAGCTTTCTATCTACTAAATATTGATGAGAATATGTCCAGAGGTCATTATTGACCTTTTGTTTGCTTTCATAAGGAAATGGTGCAAGCTAACACTTGTGATAAATTCGTGTGCAGGATCCCGATGATATTTCCACATTCTTAACCAGAAGACAGTAGTGCCTGTTACAAAATCATCTAGATCTGACAAAACCCTGACTCAGGCCTTGTTACCACCTTCCTGTAGGTCCTCTTAGAGTGCATTCCTGACACTTCAGTGATCATGACAGAGCCCTGCTGGACATTCTCAGGACACAGCCAAGGTCTCCAGTCAGATGTGGCAACTACAGTGTGATGAGAGATTGTTGACTGCTTCCTATGATGGAACGACACAGGAAAGGTTACATCGTAAGCTGTCATCAGTCCCGAGGGCTCCTCATTGAGCATTTGATCCTAAGATTTTAAGGAGAAATCAAACTCTTTCTTCCTTGTACCAGTTGTGGATCTGTTTTTCTTCTTCTGCTGTCATATTCTGTGGAAAGAGCTCTATAAGCCATTTTGCTTTTTCTAGGCCCTTAGGGTAAGTCTGGCTCTTATACTTAGACAAAAGAAATGTAGTGATAAAAAATAGGAAACAACTTTTTTTCTAGTCTAGTTATTACCCAACTATGTTTTCAATTCTACAAAAAAATTCTTATTAGTAAGAGGCACTTAATTAGCAGTCACTTTCTCAAACTCCTAGGTTCTCTCAGTGAGCTGTGTGAGAGAAAACACAGCAAGTGTTAGGCATCCTCCAGACTAACTTCTTGGCCAGGGAGAAGTGTCTCTATGATAGGCCTCCAAATTGAACAAAGAATACTTCTTATACCTCAGATTACATATCCAAGTTTTACATACCAAAGAAAGCTAAGGACAAGACATTAATCTGACTTGGGAACAATGAATATCACAAACATGAATTCTAAGTAAATAGAAATGAAAAGAAATTTTCCTTTATTCATATAATACAATTAAAAGAGCTACTTTTCTCATTATCGCTTAATTGTGGCTATAGTTACTTAGTACTAGCTTCTTGAAAGTCCTAAAAAAACTCTTTGACATGAACTCAGACGTAATGTGGTTATCATATCAGCTTGAGATTTTATGGAAAAAACTTTTTTAATTTTTATGTTTCTAAAAATCAATTTTATTATAAAGCTGCTGTACAGATGGAATACATTTACATAAGTAAGTTACATTTCTCATTGAACAGTGTTACCCACTACAGAGTTTTTCTCCCTCTGTCCCTTCCCTCCACCCCCCCACCATTACATTGTAAATTTAATTTCTCCCATAGTGACCAGTGAATTCCATTGTTGCAATGGGTCAGCTTTTGTACTTCTTTCAGCATTTTGTTATTTCCCTTCCCTTCCCCCAATCAGATAAATGCATATACAGGATGCAGAGTACCAAAATCAAAGGAAGGAATTGCCATGGATAAAATCTAGAGGAAAAGAAAAATGACATAAAATAAGAAGAAAGAACTACCTGCAGTACATTGGCTACATCAAGCTTGACAACTAAACAAAAGATGACTTGCTGTTTCTATGTCTTGCCGTTCATTTCAATTAGCATCATTTTGTATGGTCATATATATGCTCATAACTCGAACTATTATGATCCACTTTCAGGAGTAACAGGCTAATGCTAACCATTGCAAATGAAGGAAATCATAGAGTTCATGTTTCTTTGGGCCTGGCTTGCTTCACTTAATATGATTTTTTCCAAGTCTTTCCATTTTCTTACAAAAGGGACGCTGTCATGCTTTCTTATAGAAGCATAAAATTCCATTGTGTAAATATACCACATTTTTTTGATCCATTCATCTATTGAGAGGCAATTGGGTTGGATCTGTAGCTTACCTATGGTAAACTATGCTGTCATGAACATAGTTGTTCTGGTAGCTTATTGTGCCCTAGTTTGAGATTGCTTGGATAAATGCAGAGGACTGGGTCTTCCTACTAAGGCAGGCAAGCCCACCTAGTCGTCCAGAGTGACAGAGCCCACCACAACAAAGTTGTTAATCAGGAAGCAATTTTATTGAGAAAGTTCCTACACTGACCTGTCAGGGCCCCAGCACAGGCTCGGGAGCTGATAATACGACCCCTAACAGCCCATGTACTTTGGTTTTTAATGGCAAAATTCACGAAGTCAAGCCTGGTCACGCAGGGTGACCAATGAGATTGTCACACACACACAAGATTGCACAGTCATACTAGACCACACACAGGTGGTCAATGAGGTTACAGTTTGTGACATAATGGTTGTTTAAAATAGCCTATCACTTTTGGTTTAAATGACTCACAAAGTCAATGGGTAAGGCGAAACACACAAAAAAGGCAGAGTTTACGGTAATCATACACAAAGGAGGAGTTTAGTGGAGTTTACCATAAGCACGTGAAATATGTGGAGATATTTCCAGTAGGTGCCAAATTACAACCTATCTGTTTTATTGGTCAGTCTGTAACAGAACAATCAAGTTGGGTTAGATTCTTAAGGGGGGGGGGGGCATAGGGGCATTCTTTACATTCCAAGAACTGGGCTGGTTGGAGCCAAGGTCTACTAAACTTATTTTTAAAGTTGTTTTTTTTTTTTTTTTCTCTAAAATCCCTAAAGCAAAAGCAAAGCCTGGAAAGAAACTACACCAGCTCAAATTTCCTTTCAGGGCCTACTTCAGATCTTAGAGGAGCTCTATGTTTAGTATTTTGAGGAACTTCCATACTGCCTTCCAGAGTGGTTGAACCAGCTTACATTCCTACCATCAGTGTAGTAATGTTCCCATTTAGCCACATCAACTACCGCATCTGTTATTATTTGTTCTCTTGATAATGGCCATTCTAACTGGGGTGAGTGGAATCTAAATGTGGTTTTGGTTTTGATTTGCATTTCTTTCATGACCAGTGATGCTGAGCATCCCCCTTCTCTTTCTGAGAGACCACACTATATCAGGTTTGTAGTGTCTCAACAGAGGCATAGAAACTTGTAATATTGTATGCTTTTTGCTGTACATTCACTTCACTTGGAGCTTCCAATGACTCCTATAATACATAGTAAAGGTTTATATTACTTCCCTTACTGAAAAAAACACCTATTTTCAAAAAGCATAGAAAAAAATCCCTGTGTCATGGGTCTCAGTGAATTCTAAGGAAGATTATTTACTGGGAAATTTTATTTGGTTGCTTGTTCGTTACATAGCTTAAACACATGTTGAATTTGGGGTTTCCCCACCAAATCTTCACCAAACCAGAAACTATGTTGCCTCATTGGATTTTGCCTGAAAAGTTACAAAATATTTTGACATATTTTTGATTTGGTGTTTTGGAGGTTTTTGGCTTTTGGGCTAGACTCAGGCTTGAACTGAGGGTCTGTTGCTCTCGCTTAGATTATTTTACTCAATGCTGTCACTGTGCCACTCGAACCACATCTCCACTTCTGGCTTTTTGCTACTTAATTGAAGATGAGAATATTGAGAATTTATTAGCTTGGGTTGGCATCAAACTGTGATTCTCAGATCCCACCCTCCTGAGCAGCTAAAATTACAAGACTGGGCCAGAACCTGGATATATTGAGCTCTCTATGAAACTTAAACAAGGGCACACAATTCTGAAGCATGTATGAATGGCTATGTATTTCAAAAGTAGTTAGAAAAATATATCCTTAAAAAAAGAAAAATATAGCCCTTTATGTGTGTGTGTGAATGTTCTAAGGAAAATGAGGATGTATCTACTGATTTGAGGAAAGAGTTCACCTAGGGCTTTTCACAGACTGAGCTATGCTGTACAAAATGCTGGAGACTAAAGGTGAGGTTAATCATGCCATCATCCCATTCATCTACATCCCTTGCTAACATAAGCATATACTGTGGTGTTGTCATGAGTATTTTGTATATGAGAGCCAGTACTGGGGCTTGAATTCCCGGGCCTGGATTCTGTCCCTTAGCATTTGCACTCTACCATTTGAAGCATAGCTCAGCTTTCTTCATTACTGTTTAATTGGTAGTAAGAGTCTTTTTTGCTCAGTTGGCTTTGAACTGAGTTTCTCATATCTCAGGGTTCTGAGTAGCTAGTTTTCCAAGCCTGAGCTTCCAGTGCCTAGCTTTTGATTATTACTTTCACAAGATACATGTTCACATACATTCCTTGCATTTAAAAACCTCACTGTTCAGGCTGACTGACAATTTGTGTGGAAAGATGGTTGAATGGATAAGTTACCAAATGGGCCTCTAGCCCCATTAACATCATTCTGGTCAGTAACTTACCTTTCAGTGAGTAAGTACATATTCCCATTTTCACACTGCCTTTTTAAATAGGAACTCATGAAATGTTTTGAAATACCTTTTAAATATTATCTCCCAAACAGGAGATATTATTTGAATGTATTTGATAATATTTCAGATTGGGGTGGTCTTGTGTTTGGATGTCTATGGGCAGAAGCCTTCCAACTGGGCTTCAGGCCCAGAGCTGATGCTTCTGTCTGCTGGTTGCAGAGAGGAAGGTTTTCTTCCTGGCCAGGCTTTGAATTGAGATCCTTTCATCCTAGACTTCGAAGTAGCTAGGATAACAAGCATAAACCACCACCAACTAGCTTGTTTTAGAAGCATTAATTGTTTTTCATTCATTGCTTTTTTTCCTGGAAGGTTGATCTAGACAGGCTGCTTGTACCTCATGACGAGGTGATTTAAATAATACCCTTTGCCTCTGGCATTTCTGAAACTCATTTCCTCACTTCTAGGCAAATGAATTTGTTCTAAAGCCAATAGCATTTTCCTTCTGAGATGTTAGGTCGCTTATTTAAATCTCTTATACTTTCCTTTGGCAAAACAATCAGGATGTTTTTTAAAACCCTACTTGTTGAGAGTATTATATTTAGAAGTTATCATGTGCACACTTTCATATAGTCTCTCCTTCTATAAACATATGTTACATGATTGGGTGGAAGAATGATGACTATTGAATTAATTTGATAACCACTCTAGAATTGTTAAGCCTTAATGCTTATTAAATCAAAGGATGATTAAAATATTCAGGATAGTGGAATGTGGCTACTACTCATTTGATGTATATGGAAAATGATCAGAGTTCTTATGATTAATAAAATATATCTTCAAATTTCCAGTGGTAGACTGCTATGCTAACTGGGAGGAGACAGTGGTGATGCCAGGGCTTTGAAAGCTGGTAATGAAGAAAAATATCCGGGGAGAGCATTTGCTAACAATAAAATTTCCAAGGCTCACACCAAATATATTGAATTAGAATGCTAAGTGATGAATGACAGCACCAAATTTTGTTTGTTGGCTTCTTTGTTTTATGAAGTCCTGGGATTTGGACCTAGGGCCCAGGTCCTGTCCCTTAGTTTTCTCCTCAAGGCTAGTGCTCTACCAGTTGAACCACAGCTTCATATCCATATTTTTAGTGGTTAATTTGAGATCAGTCTTACCAAAATCCCTCTTTGGGCTTGCTTTAAACCTGATCCTCAGATATCAGCCTCCTGATTAACTAGGATTCCAGTTGTGAGCCACCTGAGCCCAGCTGGAATCACATTTTAAAAGTATTCTTTACTGAATCTGATGTGTCTGACTACTATTTTAGCACTTTGTTTCCAGTGGGTCAGATTTAAACTAAAATCAGAACTTTTCTTCTTGTAACCGGCAGCATCCAATATCTATCTGATTTATTCCTATCTTCATTTCTGATCTTTTTCTTCTTTGAACTTTTCCATTCTTATTTCACAAGCAAGCATGTCAGTGCTGTTTTCCTTTTCTGAGGCAAGTCAGTTCCATTCCCATCAATGGGGGATGTACTTACTGTTCTTCCTGCCTTGAGTACCTGCTCCTAGATAATTGCCTGGATGATGGCTCTCATATCAATATCCCTCATCAATGTGAAGTTGTTGCCACAAAATCACCAATTTCATGTCTCTGATTTATAAAAATTATCATTAATATTTCTGGTTTTCTTTCGAAATTAGTGAGGAGAGAGCCACATTCACTTCTGTTTCTCCAACACCTGTAATAGTGCCTAGTCCTTAGTACTCAGGAGCCTTACATGGAGATCAGCCTTCTCCAACTCAATTGATCCTAGGTTCTGGTCAGGAGAGCTCTTCAGGCTGAAGTTTGGTGGCCAATAGTCATTCCCTCTCATTCTTTGTGCCTTTTTGTGTTGTTGAGTCCACTTCAGGGCCAAATCAGTGCCTAACACCTATTTCCTGCTATGGAAAAGGTGGCTGTGCCATCATCGAAGTTATGGCCATTGTATTGTTAAGCTGTGTGAGGACACCCACCCCCACACAATTTCCCAGGAGTCCATTCAACAATTCAGCAACCAAACTATCACCAGTTCCTGATCAACTCAAAGTATGTGTCCATTTCCTTTAAAAATAGTTCAAGACATGCCTTTGGTGATTTGTCATTGAATTACTGAAACAGAGTATATAATTTTATGTATTTTTATGTCTTTGACCATCTCTCTTGAGCCATTGCCATATTTCTACGTGTTTGCAGCTTGGGAAAGGAAATAAATTTTAATTCAATGTAGTCAGAGACTATAGTTCAGAAGGCTCTTTTTTGGAACCTTTTGGAGGGAATACCAACATTCCATTTGATGTTCTACAGGTGGCCATCTTGGTACAGGTACTGAGTAGACTGTCATAAGATCAGAGGCTTGTACTGATTTCTACTGACTTTCCTCTGGGGTCAGGTAGTGTGATCCCACTGTATATGTGTCTCTTTGCTACACTGGAGGGCCCAGGCCTCCTCTGAAAATCTAAGGCTTGGGTTAAGAAATAATAGAACTCAGAACCCAGCTTCTCACATCACTAGGATTACAGGCCTGAGTTTCATGGACTCAACTTTTGTATATATACTGCAGTGAATTTCATAATACTCACTTTCCTTATATTCACTTCATAGACAGATATATACAAATATATGTATATAATTATTCATCTATTTATAACAAGTGTTATATCTAGAAACACACGTATATATATTCATATAACTATAATCAAATTATATCACTTCTTTCCCCAATAATATTTACACTGTTTTATGCAAAAAATACTGAAGACTAAAAAGTTAAATGCCTTTGTAATTTGAAAAATCATATTCAAACTTATATAAAATAGTATGTATTATATTAAGAATATAACGTATTTACATAAAACTGATTTAATTGTGGAGTTTTTCGTCCTGATTTTGTGTTTTTTCACATCTGTAAGCCTTCTTTCTTCTATTGATGATGGTTTATATATTCCAGTGTGTGTGTGTATATATATATATATATATATATATATATATATATATATATATTATATTTTGTCAAATATTTTCAGCACTAAGTAGACTTTTTATATTATTGGAGCCAAATTTTTCTTCCATATTTGCCCAAAGCACAATGAAGATGTATACAGATTGGAACTCACTGTTGGAAGCGTGTCCCACATAGCACTATAAGTATTGGGGCATTTATACAAATTGACAGATTAACTTTCTAGGTCATCTGATCTGCTATGTCCTAGACCTTTTGTAGCCACCTTATCACTCCATGCTGGCATGGCATGGCTTCATTGCCACTCCCAGTGAGTTTAACAGTTCCCATTTTATCCAGTCGGATCTCTTGTACAGCCTCCTGTCACTCTGTGTTTTCCCTCCCACAGAACACGTATACAAGATGCTTCAGATTGAAAGTTTAAAAGGAAATATACCAAGAATTCTAGAATATGTCAAAAAACATTGACATTTTAATAAAGTTCAAAAAATAAATAGAATGAACCTTTTACATTCATAAATAGAATGAATCAGGACAAAAAGAAAAAGAAGGATTTTCTCAGGAAGGGGAGAAGGAATCTCGAAATCTAGATTGGTCTCTAAGTTGCCTTCAGGCAGATATTCTGCCTCAGAGTCCTCAAAGTGACTTCCTCATGAAAAACAGTATTTTCTGCCTGAGTCCAGGTAGGGACAGATTTTAAATTCTCAATTGGAAATTGGATCCCCTGCAAAAACACAGATTGGTCTGGGAATTCTGTGAGGGAAGATTTTCTGACCTCATCTGAATCTAGATTTTGGACCTCACTTATTGGTTTTTCTCAGCATAGACTGGGGTCATTTTCCATTAGCATACATTTACACTGAACATTATGACATGTTTTTTTCTTGACTGGTTTGGAGCTGATCTAGCTGGATTGTGAACATCAATGGGAAACATTCTGGATCATCTTCTTCCTTGGTGGTATGTGCAGGTACACCTGCATAACATGTGGGGTTCAAAACCAGTGGATTGTCCACAGGATTCAAAATCTACTTGAGCCTTTCTACAAATTGAAGAAAAAAACCCTCTACCTTCACATGTTTTCTGGAGATCAGTGATGGATTCTGATATCCGTCAGTCACTATAGACGACATCACTGATGGGTTCTTTGTCTGGAGTTCTGCAGGAGCTGCTCTATGGTGATGCAAACTTGAGAATGGAAATAGGTACAGGAGTCTTAGAGTAGACTCTACAAGTTAAGGTGTGACTAAACTTCCATGAGGATCGAATGGGGGAAGCTGTAGAATTTGAGTTTGGACTGAACACTGATGAGAAGGTAGGGTGTTTTAAACGAGTGGCTACTTCTAAGTTTTTTCAAAAGGAGAACAGTTATTAAATGGCATAGAATATCCATAAAATGACATTTTTGCCAGGCTGGGGAGTACTACGGGCTCTTGGCCAATCAGGCCCATCCCTAAAGATACAGGTTCCATACCTACTCATGAGCTCTGAGGCATCTAAACAAGGACTTCTTCCACTTTTTCTTGGTCTCATGGGTCATGGGTTCCTCCAGCTAGTCCAAAAGAATGTGTAAGCAGAAGAGCAGGTCTGAAGAGGACACGTTGAGCTTGACATACTGTGTATGTTCTTTCAGGGTGTCATGGTCCTTGGGCTCATAGAAATCATCAGGGTAGAAGTCCCTCCACATAGGGAGGATGGAACAAACATTGCTATGGGAAGATTGGTGACAAGAAAAATGAGAGCCCACCTTCCCCATTCTGAGTCTTGTATTATAGCCTCTGTCTGGCAGGACTTGTTGTTGGGAAGTGGGAAGAAACTCTTGCAAGCAGGATGCTCCTCACAACCCACTTCTAGAAATTTCTCAAATATAATCCCCTAAATTTCTCCCTTTAATAGGAAGAAAATGTTGTTTTCCTACTGGATCGGACTTGCTATACACAGCCCTCCCTGTCATCCCTGAGAGTCCAAAACCGCAAGCACATCCACATCTATGTAATCTGCTATCCTCTGAAGTGCCAAGTCTAAATCCCCTAGTGAAAATCACAACTGGTGAGCAAAGAAGAAAGTTGACTTTGATTCAGAAACCTCAAACATACCAAGTTTTCAAGGACAAAACTTCTCTTTATGCTAACATACACTTACTTTTTTACTTGTTCATCTTCCTCCCAGTTATGGTAGAAGGATCAGTACCAATGGGAGGAGAGTAGGAAGTTAACTCTATGCTTCTCCTTTTCTGAATTAACATGACACACATGGGACTGGCTATGTCCCACATGGTAATATAAACATGAAAGACAAAAAGTAGAGTTATGTCTATACAATTTCATGGAAATTCTGTGAGGATGCTTATATACATCTGTCCAAATACATACACAATGGATCATGCCTCTAATCCTACTAATCAGGAGAGTGAGATCTGAGGATCACAGTTTGAACCCACTCTAGTTTGTAAAATTCTAAAGACACTTATCTTCAATTAACCAGCCAAACGTCAGAACTGGACCTTGGGCTCAATTGGAAGAGTGCTACAAATAGGACAACACTCAGGCCCCAGATTCAAGTTCAAGTTGCATCCTTACTTATGTTTATATTCCTTCAAAGTCCTCCAAGGTAGTTATTTCCTAGGTGAGGGTGAATATTGGGTGCCACTTGCTCATTCCTTTAATCCTAGTCTCTCAGCATGCAAATTGCTAAACTTCCACTAGCTTATGAGGCAAATGAAATATTCTGGCAGCCCAGTAATTAGAAATTAAGCAGGAAGTGCACTTCTTTGTCTAAAGCCAAGTTCCTTTGATAAGAACCCAGTGAAACAGTCTCAGAGAGATAGCAATTATTCCAATACTCTGCTAGGGGGTCTCATCAGCCCTGGGTTTGTTGGTCATGGGGCTTGAACTCTGGGCTTCAGTGCTATCCCTCAGCCCTTCAGCTCAGGGGGAGTTCTCTTCCACTTGAGCTACAGCACAACTTCCAGTTTTCTGGTGGTTTATTGGAGATAAGGGTCTCATGGACCTTCCTGCTCGGGCTGGCTTTGAACCGTGATCCTCAGATCTCAGCCATTGACTGTAGTGCTCTAACAATTGTCCAAAGTTCCACTGCAAGCTTTTTAGTAGTGAACTGGAGAGGAGAGACTCATAAAATTTCCTGCTCAGGCCATCTGAACTAAATCTCAGGTCTCAAACCCCTGGTTATCTAGTTATAATTATGAGCCTACAGAACCTGGTGATAAAGCATTGTTACTGGAGACAGTGGGGTTGCAAGTTTTAGTCCACCTTCACAAAACTCTATATCATAAAACAGTAACAGTAAAACCCTGTATCAAAATACAATAATAAGAAGTATTTAGAATCTAATTTAGTGATATAGTCTGCTAGCAAAACTTTCAGGAAAACCTTGGTTTTAATGATTTAGCATCACAAAACCAAACAAATTGAGATAATTTCAGTAGATTCTACAAATTTTTAAATTAAATTTTAATAATTTCAACACATACAGGAAAACATTCATACTTATAAGGAAAATGTAAAAAAGATAAAAGATGGCAGATTATGAAATGGAAAATTCTACATTGTAGGAAAATTATTGTCATGGTGAATATATGATAATGTTCTTCAGAGCAGCAATAGATAAATATATATTTACTACACATAGTCTAACTTGTCTGTCTCTATCAACTTCCAATCTTCTATGCACACCAATGTATTTATGTTTATGGTATACTCCAAAAAATAACTGGCAGAGTCAGCAGGTTACCAAAATACATTAGCTTCAATGTTTTAGGAGATAAATGTGCTAATTATATGGACTATTCTATATCTTAAACATGTAGTGTGTTATCATTGTATCTCTAAGTATATGCAAACACTACTTCAAAGTGAAACACAACACAACAATGTTTTGAAGGCATATGCATGTAAAGCTACCTATGTGGGATATCATTTCAAGACCAGTGTAGTTTTACCTGCAATGCTGCCCAACCTCTGGCTCTGTGTGATGGAATATGTCTATAATCCCAGGTCCATGGGGAGCTGATAGCAGGAGGATTTGAATTCTATGTCATTCTAGGCAAGAACTTCCACATGGCTCCATCTCAACCAAAGAAGGTTCAATACTGGCTAGCATCTATCTCCCCCACCTAGGTGAAAATAAAAGTAAGAACTTTGTAGTATAAGAAAATAACAATATTAAAACAAGCCAACACACACCTAGTGTTTGTATCTCATACCTGCAATCCTAAATATAGCTAGAACTATATATGTGAGCCAGAAGCACAAAGCAGTTCATCATATTTAAAATGACTATTTGAGTGTCTGACTCCGAGGTCTGATCTATTTGGAGTTGATTGTGGTGCCATGTGATCTACCTTTAGTTTTCTACAACTGATTAACCAATTTTGCCAGCACTATTAACTAAAGAGGCGGTCATTCTTCCATTCTATTTTTTTAGCTCCCTTATCGAAGATTAGATGGCTGTATGCCTGTAGGTTCATTTCTGGGATTTCAATTCTATTCCATTGGTCCTGAGGGAGGTTCTTGTGCAACTACCAAGCTATTTTGATGACTATGTCTTTTTAATAGAGTTTGAAATTTGGTATTGATATTTCTCCAGGGCTGTTCTTTCTGTTAAGGATTGTTTTTGCTATTTGGGGTATTTAATTGTTCCATATGTATTTTTGGATTGCCTCATCTATTTCCTTGACGAGTGAGGTTATAATATTGATAGTTATCACATTGAATTTGTAGATAGCCTTGGGAAATATTGCCATTTTCACGATATTGATCCTTCCAATCTTGGAGCATAGGAGGTTTTTCCACTTTCTAAGTTCTGTTTTGATTTCCTTTTTCATGCTTTTTTTTAAAAGTTTTCATCATAGAGGTCCTTCACGTCTTTGGTTAAGTTAATTCCTAAGTATGTTTTATTTTGTGTGGGCCTATTATGAATGGAGTTGTTTTCCTGATTTTAGCGACGCTTTTCTCATTGTTGGCATACAGAAAAGCCATTGATTTTTGAGGGTTAAATTTATATCCTGCTACTTTGCCAAAGTTTTGAATCAGTTTGAATAATTTGAGAGTGGAGTCCGTAAATAAGAGAAACACTAGGTCAGCTTGGCACAGACCAATATTTTTGTAAAAGAGACCAAGAAGCACAACAAATAAAAAAAATGTTTAGAGAAATGGGATTGCATGAAATTGCAGAGCTTCTGAAAGGCAAAGGAAAGAGTTAGCAAGATCAATAGAAAGCCCAAATACTGGGAGAAGATCTTCACTAGCCCTACAACGGACAAGTGTCTCATATCTAAAATATACCTGGAACCCAAAAAATCAAATCCCCCAAAAACAAATCCTCAAAGAAACAACTACCCAATAAATAAGGGGTCTAAGACTTAAAGAGAATCTTCTCCGAAGAGGAAAGAAGGATGGCCAATAGACACATGAAGATATGTTCAACCTCCCTACCCATAAAAGAAATACAAATCAAAACAACATCAAAACAAAAATCACCTCACCCCAGTTAGAATGGGTATAATCAAGAACTCTAATAACAATAGATGCTGTAGGGGATGTGGCAAAAAGGGAACCTTATTGCATTGTTGGTGGAAGTGTAAACTTGTTCAAAAACCTTGGAAAGCTGTATGCAGGTTCCTCAAAAGACTCCACACAAAGTTCTCCTATCACCCAGCAATCTCACTTTTGGGCATTTACCCAAATGATCACAAACAAGACAATACTAATGTTACCAGCAAAACTATGTTTATTGCAGCATTATTTACCATAGCTAAGATATTGAACCCACTCAGATACCCCTCAGTAGATGAATGGATCAAAAAAATATGGTCTATATACAAAATGGAATTCTCTGCCTCCATCAGAAAGAATAACATTGCCCCATTTGTTAGGAAATGGAAAGCCTTGGAAAAAATTATATTAAATGAAGTAAGCCAGGGCCAAAGTAACAGGTCCCATGGTTTCCTTTATTTTCAATAACTAGCATATGTCTGAGACAAGCAGAAAAATTCAGATAAGTTGATGTTAGGTGAAATGAACGCCAAGATAAGGATTCAAATGTATTTTTTTCTTTCATGCCATTGTTTCTAACATATTTATAAGATGATTTCTTTGTTGCTTTGTATGTCCCTCCCCCATGGTATAATCCCTGATTTCATTGTATTTGATGTTGGTATAATTTGTGGAATGGAAGGGAAAAAACAAATTGTTTAAATAGGGATACAGTTGGACCCTTTGCAACAATGAGATATAAAAGATGATACGTTGGAAAAAGAACATTAAAACTTGCCCGGGGGAGGGGAGTGAGTGTGGGTTGGGGGGGGTGGGGAGGTGTGTGTGGGTGAGATAAGAAGGGATGGGAAGGGGAATCAAAGGAGGGGGCAACAATGCTTGATAAGAAATGTGCTCATTACTTTGCCCATATAATTATAATCCCTCTCCATGGAGGGATTATACACACACACACACACACACACACACACACACAAGACCATTTCAAGCCAGGTGCCAGTGGTTCATACCTGTAATCCCAGCTACTCACTAGGCTGAGATCTGAGGATTGAAGTTCAAAGCCAGCCCAGGAATGAAAGTCCCCATAAGACTCTTACCTCCAATTAACAACTCAAAAGCCAGAAGTGGCTCTGTGGCTCAATTTGTAGAGTGCTACATAACTTGAGCCCCAGAGTCTCAGGGACAGTGCCCAGGCCCTGAATTCAAGCCCCACAACTGACAAAAAATATAAATAAACATGTAAATGTCTGAATTTCTTGTGAAATGGTAACCTCACTGTACATACTTACGTAACAATTACATTTAAAAAAGAATCAGAAATCCCGAAGGCATGGGTAATTAAGATGTGCATCTACTTTCCAGAATTTCAAAGTCCCATCGTCTGAGCTGGTAGCACACAGGTTGTAGCCCAGGGTGATGAGAAAATATGAAGTCAGAGATCCTTTCAGATTGTCCCACTAACTCTTTTATTACTTTAAGCAAAAAAACAAACAAAACAAAGGAAAGCAAAGAAAATAGACTTTATGGTTAATTAAAGTGCTATTAAAGATTCCAGGCAGAATTATATTGTTAAATGATGAGTAAGTACATATGTTTTGTAGATACTGAACTCACATGTGTCACAAAAGTATCTATGGATTCATTACTAGAAATTCTTAAGTGTAAAGCATATTAATTAGGCGAGTTTCATTAAGTAGTCAATGAAGAGAACACCACAAGGTATTCAGTCAGGTAAGTAGTTATTTACTGAACTGCTACCCATGCCATGCATGGTAGAAAGGCATGTACAAAAAATGGGGTGACCCAACATCGGGCGAGGACGTATCTAGGGATGAGGTGTGGCCAGGTGGGGGAAAATTCTGGCCACACTGGATCTAGATGTGACTTTAAGATCTGGGACTCACCTCTGGTTAGACGGAAAGTGTGACAAGAGGCTGACCTGGTTGTGACTTAGCAGGAGGGAGAGGTGGCTGCCTCCAGGTGTGCCAAATACCTAGAAAACAAAGGGTGGAAACTTAGTCAAGAAGTGGGAAGGTGTGTGCAAAGGGTCTGCATGGCCTGGGGCAAACCTAATACACAATACAGGTAGTACCTCTACCATGTGATTCCTGACTCCAAAAAATTCATTCTCAATAATTTTCTTCCTTTCTATCTTTCTCTTTCTTTCTTTCTTTCTTTCTTTCTTTCTTTCTTTCTTTCTTTCTTTCTTTCTTTCTTTCTTTCTTTCTTTCTTTCTTTCTTTCTTTCTTTCTTTCTTACTTTTCCTTTCTTCCTTTTTTCTTTTTCTTACTTTCAAACTCACCATATATTTTAATATCAAATCACCTATATTAACCAATGATTAACTCAAATTACCTGTAATCATTTATTTCCATAATACCATCTAGAGCTAGGCAGAACTGGAGCTCACACCATTAACTAAAGTGATAGAATTTGAGAGGATCACTGTTCTGAATCCATCAAAGAAGGAAAGTATCAAACATATCAACCTACAAGGTAGGGATATTGGAATGCAATCATGATCCCTGCTTTTTGGGATGGGTGCAAAAATTGCTACTCTATGAGTACAGTAACTTAAACAAGAAAGGATTGCTAGAGTGACTCCAGTGGTGGAATACCTGTCTGGCAAACACAAAATCTAAACTCAAATCAACATCCTAAAGATAAAATAAGAAAAGGAAACAAAGAACAACTCATACTGAGCATGTGTTTAATGTAAACATTTACACTAAATTATTGTAGCTATAAATGCCATAATTTATTTAAGGGGCAAACACATTTTGTGTCAAGCCTAAATGAAAAAATAACACACTATATATAAAGCTTTGGTAAAACACAGTTCTAGCTTACAATGAACACATAAGTTTGCATGTGCAGTGGTGTTGCAGGGTTGATATACATAAATATACATACATATATATACATGTATACATACATACATACATATACATGTATGTATTTATATATCAAGCAACATAATAATTAAAAATAAAAAATTACAATGAATAAATTTAGTTCACAGATACCTTTCCCAGAGTATTATTTTACCTGAACCAATTCATGTCTTAAAGTTTCCAATGCTATATCACTCTTACATGGTTGCTGATCCCTTTCAGCTTTTTTATGATATTGTTTTTTCTTTGTTTTTCAGATGAAAAAGCCTGGCAATAAACATACTTGTATGACATTCTTTTCTTTAGAAAATAAAAAGCATATTCTTTTAGCTGGCTCTTGATGTATCATCAAACTAATTTTTTATAATTTCAAGTACACATTATCTTAGACTGAGATCTCACTCATTCTCTTCCAATAGTACCCATGGGAAGGAGAACATGAAGGATCATTTTGTTACTTTGGGAGCTTCTGTCATTAACCACTGAAATAAATATTATGAAAATGAAACTCTGAAATTATTTAGAGAGATCACTTGAAAGTTACCTTTCTACACACTCATTATACTCCCTCAACTATATCATAGAACTTAAAATAAGTAACAATTTAGCTTTGTGCTAGTGGCTCATGCCTCTAATCCTAGCTACTCAGTAGTTGAGATCTGAGGGTGGTAGTTCAAAGCTAGCCCTTGCAGGAAATCCGTGACATTCTTACCTCCAATTAACCACCAGAAAACAGGAAGTGGCACTGTGGCTCAAGTGGTAAAGTGATATCCTTGATCTGAAGAGCTCAGGGACAACGCCTAGATCCAGAATTCAACCCCCATAACCAAGAAAAATAAAAAAAAATAAAAATCGGTCAAAATGTAATATTTTAAAGCTAATGTGCACATATACACAAAAACTGTATATAAATAAAACTGTAACAGTCCCTGGACTGGCAAAGAAAAAGAGATTAAAATGAAATTGCCTTCAATAATTCATTTAGATGATATATACTGAGAGAGAAGCCTACTGGAACTCACATCACTAATTGAAGAGGTAAAATTTGAGAAGATCACATTTCAGGACCAATGTGCAAGGACAGTACTAAGAGTCTCATATCATCCTAAAGCCTGGCATGTTGGAATGCATTTGTGATCCCAGCTATTTGGCAGACAGAAGTGAGGAACTTAGCCTCTGTTAAGCCCTCAGCAAAATTGAAAACCTATGACCAAAGTAAATAAATCGAAAAAGGATGTTCTAATGGTAGAATACTTATTTAACAAACAAAATATCTAAATTCATACTCATTTCCTAAAAGAGGAAATAAAAGGGAAGAAATAATGTAAGAAAGAAAGAAAGGAAGAAAGGAAGAAAGAAAGAAAACAGAAAGGAAAAGGGGCTGGGAAGGTGGCTTAGTGGTAGAATGCTTGCCTTGCATGCATGAAGTCCTGGGTTCGATTCCTCAGCACAACATAAGCAAAGAAAAAAAAAGCCGGAAGTGGCTCTGTGGCTCAATTGGGAGAGCACTAGCTTTGAGCTGTACAACTGAGGGACAGCACCCAAGTCCAGAGTTCTGTCCCCACGACCGGACTCCCCCCCCAAAAAAAAAAAATAGAAAGAAAGAAACAAAAAGCAAAGAAAGAAGGGAGGAAAAAAGAAAGGGAAAAGGAGAGGTATAAATAAAAACCTCAGCATGCATTAGATGTCAATAATGACCCTAAATCATTTTAGCTATAAATGCCATCATTTAATTCTGGGCAGAGACATTTTGTATCACGCCTGAATAAACCATAGCATACAATGCTTTGGTAAAATACATGTCTGGCTTATTCTGTTGGACCAATAGGAGTGTATGTCCAGTGTTGTTGCAGGTATGTTAACGTGTGTGGGAGTTTACCATCCTGATGATCTTGCAATGATGAAATTGACTAACTACACAATTACTTGGGCAGATCCCTGCTGAGACCTATATTAAGTCACAGGTTAGCAAAGTACAATATTTATTATATATATATATATATATATATATATATATATATATATATAAAATTTACAATGAAATATATATGTAATAAAAATAATTTTGGTCACAAAATTTTGTGACCAAAATTATTTTTACCTGATTCTGTGTATGTTTTTCATTCTATGTACAAGTTGTTCATTCCCTTCTGTCTCATTATGTTGTCTTTCCTTGGTTTTGTTTTGTTTTCAGAACCATGGTATAATAGGACATTTCTTGTATTTTTGTCTTCTAGTCTTCACAAAGTCTGCAGTTAAATATTCTTAAGTTCCTTTTGTTAGAAAATTTCAAGCACATTGAATGGGATCTTCATCATTATTTTGTTATGTTCTCAAATACGTTTTTATTTCTGGCATTTCACCTGTGTAATCTTATTTCAATCTTTTCCAAAGGTCACTTTAGTGAAAGGAGGAAATTCAAAATGGGTTCTGGTAGAGAATTTCTGTTACAAAAATCTCTGATACATACTAAGGCAAGCAACTCCAAAATTATTCATTAGAGAGATGAGTTGAAAGTCATCTTTTCAGAGGCTTGTGTTGGAGCATGGCTGACTTTCCAGGCAGGCGATGAGCTGTGTGAGAAACTTCTAGCCAAGCAAGGTGTGGCTTCAAGGGCAGTTATAGGGAAGTGAAGGTTTTTTGGTATAGCATTATGGGCTTTGTGGGAAGAAGTAGGTTCAGGGTTGTGTTTGGAAGGTTACGCCATTTAGAAGTAGGCTAGTTGTGGGTGAAGTTTCTGATGATACGTGGAGGGGCTTGTGGGAGAAGGCTGGTTGTGGGTGGGGTATGAAAGGGAAGGGAGGAGCTTGGAGGTACTAGGATATGGGAGCAATGGGACTATGAAGGACTAGAGTAGTTATGGGTCTGGTATCTGATGGATGAATTGAGGATTCGAGGGAGGGGCCTGATGTAGGCGGGTTTCTTAGTGCAGCAAAGCAGGATATAGAAGGAGGAGATATGGCTGTATCCTGGTTTCTGGTGGTGCATAGCAGGGATTGCAGGACGGGCTGGAGTTGAAGAAGACTTTCCCTGTAGCAAAGGAAGGCTTTCAGAAGGAGTCTGATTGCAGTCAGGCCTTTGAAAATTTATAGTGGGACTACCAGGTGGTATGTTAGTTAAGTTTTGACTTTTTAAGGAGGAGGCTGACTGGAAGTGGTTTTCCTGTGGATCTAATCATGTTTTATGGGAAGAGGGAATTGGAAAGGCGCAAGACTTAGTGAAGAGTGGGCCTACAAAAAATAAACAGTTACTGCTAAAAGGAACACCATTTTCTGTCACTATAGAATAATATTACTTTATGTATGCGAGAGATATTGGAGAAAGTAACCAAGTAATTTTTCCTTCTTAGTGAAATTTTTCTTTATTCTAGTTGAGTGACAGTAAAACCACAGGTCACATCAGGCTCAGGCACGCGGTAGACTAAGACACATAAAGCACTGGACTTGATCCCCCAGCACAACCTTTTAGGACCACAAATAAAAAGTTTAAAATGTCTTGAACATAATGGACCCTCTATGGTCTTAATATTGTGAATGAATAGAACTTTTACTCTGGCCAATTTAGAAATCCAAAAACTAAGTAAGTAGTAATGTTTTAACATTATATAATATTGTAAAGTATATTAAAATAATTAGGAAAATATAAAATTGAATATAGAATGTTCTTTCTCCCCCATCAATTTTTAATCTAAAAGAATTTTAAGCCAGAAAATTGCCATATAATGAGATTGCAGCATGGTTTCTTTTCAGTCATCAAAATGGTGACTTAAGCAATGTGTCTTTGTCATTGGATACATCGATGTTAAAACATATCTAAGAATGTGAAGAACTAAGATGGCGGAGAAGATGGAGGTGAAACAAGCTCTTGCATAGAAAGCAGTTTTAGTGTTCCAGTGAACAGTCCTAGGCCAGAAAATTACACCAAGTGTGCCATCATGGTACAGAGAGTGTGGCCAGAGAGAGAAAATCCAGGCAAAGAGACAGATCTGAGTACTTGCCGGCTGCCACCAACACGGCAGAGGCCATAGCTGCCATACCTGCAACACAGAGAGTCCCGGACAAAAGCGCCAGATGCAGCAGGTAAGCGGATTCTACTCAACACCAGCAAGAACTGACAAAGAGCATATATTTTCACCCTGCAGATCGCAGACCAGAAATGAACCTGGAACCAACACTCCGGCGGTGTTAGTAGAAACCTGACGTCCTCACTCCTTCTCAGGGAGCAGAGGAGGGAAGGCCACTCATCCCCCACCCTACTACCGGAGATCTCCATCTTTGATACTGACAAAGGACCGGCCGAGCTGCTAGCGCCAACAAACAGAGAGTCATTTAGCAGGTCACAGGAACCTGCCCAGACCTGCCAGGCTCAACTCCACACAGGAAACAGTCACCCACCACAGCCACAGGAAAATCTGTCCCCAGGAGTTGCTCTCTTTACTGCATAAACAGAGCCAGAGGCTGCCCCTCACTACAGCAGTCTTGACAATCAATTGAAATTCATTAAACATAAACCCTGAGACTGGCTCCAGGCTGGGCACTGTGAGTGTCTCAGAAGCTAGCCCCTCAGGAAAAAGCTACTGTTTGCTGAAAGGCCTCAACTCTACACAGAACCTAGCCTCATCACAGCATCTCCAAACAAGAGGTAACAGCCATCTCCCTCTTTTGTGATACTCAAAGCAGACCTATATCCCATTGAACTAGCCTGGGAGGAGGATCACAAAATCCTGGGAAAAGCAGAGCATTTTTCTGCTTGCCCAAACAAATTGACTTAAGTAACAAATCAAGCCACAGGAAAACCAAACACCACAAACAGACCAGTCACTACACCAAGAGACTGGTTATGAACAAAAGGGACATACAGAATCTTCCCATCTCCCCCCCAAAAAAAAAACAAAGAACTTTCTTTTCTTGTACCTTATTTTTAAATATTTTTTAAATTTTAAATTTTTTAAAAAAAATTTTTTTGTATTATTTTTTCTTTTCTTCTTGGTATAATTTTAATTTTAGGTGTATATGTGTGTATGCTTTTTTAAAATCTCTACTGACATTTTGATCATTTTTTTATCTTTTTCTTTTCTCATTATTTTCAAGTCTTCTCTTTCATTCTTTTCAGTGTGACTTAATTGCTGTTCTGCTCATCTTCAGATACACCTGTTGCCGATTATGAGATCTTATCCCCCAACGTGTACACACTTAATCCAGACATTTATTACTCAACTCAAAACTTTAGACTTAAACTCCTTAATAGCAATATTTCCTATTTATACCCATATAATATTCCATTTTTTATTTATTTTTTATTTTTTTGGGGTCCGGTCGTGGGGCCTGAACACTGGGCCTGGGCGCTGTCCCTCAGCTCTTCAGCTCAAGGCTAGCACTCGACCACTTGAGCCACAGCGCGACTTCCGGCTTTTTTCTTTTTGCTTATGTGGTGTTGAGGAATTGAACCCAGGGCCTTGAGCATGCAAGGCAAGCGCTCTACCACTGAGCCACCTTCCCAGCCTCCTATATAATATTTTAAAAGGTTTTTATTTTTCTAGTTTTTCATGTCTCCTTTCGATCCCTCCCCTCCTCTAATCCCATCCCCATTCTTCTCTGAATACTAGTTCTTCAAACTTGCAGTTTTTAAAGGTTTCACATTTTAATTGTAAATTCTTGTTTTCCCATTTTTTGTCTCTTTTTTCGTTTTCTTCTTTTTTCTCTTATTCTTTTTTTCTTTTTTCTCTATCTATTTTCATTCTGTCCAATCCATTTTTCTATTTGAGATCAAGACTTATTTAATTCCACTCTCCCTCATCTTCCCACATCCCACTAATCCTATTTTTCTCCACATTCTCCCTAAACCTAATAATTTCTGGTTGCCAAATTCTCCTTTACTGTTCTTTGGCCACTAAGACATATCTGTTTGATGTTGAATAGATTCTATCTCTTGAATTAGATTGTATCTGCAGACTTTTGACTGTGTAACTAGAGACTTTGGTTGATGCTTACCTTAAAATAGTGTTCGAGCACAAAACTGGTGTTATACTCATCCCAAATGGGAAGAACAAGCCAGAAAAACTCAATAAAAATAGCAAGTGCGGGGATCTCAGCTTCCACTCATGTCAATCAGGGGACAGAACAGATAATGAATAATCCAGAGGACATTCCCAAAAAGCTCTACAAACACTACAGATAAACATGAAAAGAGAGAAAATTTGCAAAGGTATCAGTGTGAGCATGATAGGTAGAGAGAGGAGGTAAACCAAAGATCAATACAGGAGACTCATGAGCCTGAGGAAGCTACTCAAAAATTGATACAGGAATTTTGTGAGCAGATTGAGAACACTGAAAGAGAAATAAAGTAATTGCATAAGCAGGTTGAGATCAGTCAAAGACATAGATAGGAATTGCATGAGCTGGCTGAGAACAGACAAAGAGAAAGTCAGGAATGGCGTGAACAGGCTGAGAACACTCAAAAAGAACTACAGAAATTCCGTGAACATGAGGAAGCTAATCAAAGAGAAATACAGAAACTGGGAAAACCGGATGAGAATAGACAAAGATCAATGGAGGCATTCATGGAATCCATAAACAGAAAGCTGAAAGAAATCAGGGGGACTACAAATGAAATGCTGAATGGAACCCAACAAAAGGAATGGGCGTCCAAGTAAACCATAACCAATCAACTAAGTGATTTGAGAATAAACACTGAACACCAAATTAAGGAATTAAAGAAGTTCATGCAAGATCTAAAACAAAGCTCCTTCAAAGAACTTGAGGCCATCAATGCCGACCAACTAGAAGAAAAAGAAATAAAAAAACAAAGTAGAAAGTCTTGGCCGTAGGTTAGACAATGCAGAAGATCAAATCTCGGGGATTGAATACAGCCTAGATATTATAGAGAAGAATATACAACCATCCAAGACAAAACCAAGAAATATGATAGATCTATTCAACATTTGGAAGACACCATCAGAAGGCCTAATTTGAGGATAATGGGTGTAGAGGAATACCTAGAGACAGAAGTTAATGGTCTAGGAAATTTGTTTCACAGGATCCTAGCAGAAAAATTCCCAAACATGCAAAAAGATAGGCCTATTCAGATACAAGAAGCTTTTAGAACACCAAATAGACCAGACCAGAACAGGACATCCCACCATCACATTAAAATCTGCACAGGATCAATTCACACCAAGGAAAGTATCCTTAAAGCTGTCAAAGAGGAAAGATCAATCACCTATAAAGGGAAACCAATTTGAATCATCTCGGATTAATCAGCAGAGACAATTAAAGCAAGAAGAGCCTCGAATGATGTATGCCATGGTGTAAAGACAAACAACTATCAGCCAAGAATACTGTACCCAGCTAAACTCTCCTTCATTACTGAAGGTCAAATAAAAAAACTTCCATAGCAAAGAAAAATGGAAATAATATATCTCCACCAAACCAGCCCTACAAAAGATTCTTAATGATGTCCTACACGTAGAAAACCAACAAGACCACAATAAAGGCCAAGAAACCACACCCAAACTGAGAATCCAAGAACCATAGGAAGAACCTCTGTTACCGCAGCCCCCAAGAAGGTGGATAAAATGGCAGGAACTCCCAAATAACTCTCAGTCCTATCTCTTAACATTAACGGCCTTAACTCTCCAATTAAGTGACATAGACTATCTAGTTGGATTAAAAAGCAAGATCCTTCTATCTGCTGCCTACAGGAGTCACAACTTCCCCCCAAAAACAAACTCAGTTTGAATGTGAAAGGCTGGAACAAAATCTACCAATCAAACGCCCCCGGTAAACAGGCAGGAGTTGCAATACTAATATCAGATAAAATAGACTTCAAATTAAAATTGATTAGAACAGATAAAAAAGGTCGCTACATACTACATATCCTATTCAGGTGGATATTACAATTCTAAATATCTATTCGCCAAACAACGAAGCACCCAAATTTATCCAAGAAACACTACTTTCTCTCAAATCTCATATAGATCCAAAGACATTAATTGTTGGGGATTTTAACACACCACTATCCCTACTTCATAGATCAACTTGGCAAAAACTCAACAGAGAAACCGCAGACCTAAACAACTGCATAGATCAACTAGATTTAACAGACATCCAGTGAATATTTCACTAAGTAGCATCAGAATACATGTTCTTCTCAGCAGTACATGGAACATTTTCCAAAATAGACCACATTTTAGGTCACAAAGCAAACTTGTCCAAATTCAGAAACATTGAAGTTATACCTTGCATTCTCTCATATCACAAGGGAATAAAGATAGAAATCAACACCAAAAGCCACCAAAGAATGTCTTGTAACTCATGGAGACTGAAAAACACACTGTTGAACCACCAGTGAGCCATGGAAGACATTAGAAATGAAATTCAAGGTTTCATGATATTCAACAAAAATGAGCACAAAAACTACCAGCTCGGAAGTGGCACTGTTCCTCAAGTGGTAGAGCACTAGCCTTGAGCTGAAGAGCTGAGAGACAGCACCCAGGCCCAGAGTTCAAGCCCCATGACGAAAAAAAAACTACCAGCTCCTCTGGGACACAGCAAAGACAGTATTCAGAGGCAAGTTTACACCTCTGAGTACCTACATTAACAAATTGGAGATACCTGAAACCACAATTTAATGAGACATCTGAGCTTCCTTGAAAAAGAGCAGCAAGACAAACCCAAATCTAGTAAACGGAAAGAAATAATTAAAATTAAATCAGAATTAAATGGTTGCTTGGTTGCTATGAATTTTGCTGCCATGAACATGGATGTTCATGTTGATTTATATTCCTTCAATATGTATCCAGTTGTGATAAAGATCATCAACATATATGTCTTTTTGGTATTGTGTAAACTTCCATTATGATCTCCTTATGGGTTGCACAAGATTACAATGCCACAAAACCAAATACAGTTCCTGATTTATTTCGACCTCTCCAGCAGTTTATTTATTTGAGTGGTGATAGCTATTCTGGAGTATAAGATGGGATCTCAGTGACTTTCGTCTTTATTTTCTTATGTATTTTCTATGTGGATACGAATCTCAAACATTTCATTTATTTATTAACACTTAAATGTGTACTTCATTCCCAATCAGTGTCTTTCTTTTTCTTTTGGTAGTTGATCAATTTTTAAGTTTTATAATATTTGATTTTTTCCCATTCCATATACTCACTTTACTAAAAAGATTTTTTTCATTACACTGGTGTACAATTTACTAAAAACAACCGATTGTACATTTATACTATTGGATGCTTTTTCTTGTATTTACAACCAGGAAATTATTTCAATAAATATGCTGAACTTCTTTCACCAGATAGACTAAAAGCATAGCATCATATTGGCTTAAACTAATCTCAGAATTAATAGTCACAGCCTGGGTCACAACAGTCTTGGCTAAATAAAACCACTAACAGCAAAAACTGCATTTAAAGAGAGAAAAGGTTAGAAGTTAGAAGAAAGTTAGAAGAAAGGCACCACCTTCATGAAGCAAATGTGGAAGTTCACAAGCAGACCTTTGAAGTCTGAATATCAAGAAGATCAAAGGATAAAAGTATTTAGAACGACAACTTTAGAACTCAGAACTGGGGAGGGGGGATAACCACTAGATACCAAAACTCAATGCTGAAGGGAAGAAGTGTTTTACCCCAAACCTTAGCTGTGTCTGACTCTCTCAAACCAAACACACACACACACACACACACACACACCTAGTGAGAGGCCTTAGCCAAAGTACAGGAATTGTGGACTTAGACTCCATTTTGAAGGCCTTTACCGAAAGTATGCATGGTGAAGTCCTTTACTGAAAGTACCCATTATAAAGACTTTTAGAGAAATTTAGAACTCAAGTTCCTGGAAAAACTTTGAAATGTCCCAATAACGTTCTGCCCGTAACTCCCCTAGCAATAGCCATCAGAGGATGACAGGAAGGTACCTAAAGCTACAATTGTTTCTTAAGATAGCTAGTTAACAGTTTGCTGCTTACTGCTTAGCTTGCACATGTTAGCCAATAAGATTGTTACAAGATTCAGTCACTAAATGTCAACTAATCATGTAACTGCCAAGGTAGGAACTCCCTTACCTCAAACCTATACCCAATAAAATCCCTGTTAACTGAAGGATTGGGGCTCTCAACTCTGATCCGCTGCAATGGAGACGGTTATGAGTCCAGGCTCCAGCTTGCAATAAATGAATCTCGTGCTCACATGGGAACTGGGTCCTTGGTGGTCTTTGGGGATCCTTATCTCAGCACAAGACCACTGTACACAGAGAACCCCAGGTGCAGCTGTATCTGGGACAATGAAGATTTCTTCCTCTTCCTTTTAGATAATCAAACATGATGTTGCAGTTGTCTCCATAGCTGCCCCTGGGCCTCTTGCCCCTGAGCAAGAGGAAGGAAAGTGTGCCTTAGACTGCAGGATGGCCTTGTGTACACCTAGCTTTCTGTGTAAGAATGCAGTTCATAGTTCCCTAGGCAGGGGTGGCCAAGCTGAAATGGGGTGCACATTGCCTGGAGGAATGTGAGCCCTGCATGCATGGTGAACCAGCCTGGAAAACCCTGTGAGCATCTCCAGGATGGCCTCTCAGCAGCTTGGAGAAGTTGACTCCTGTAATTGGACATGGCAGGAGGCAGGAGGAGAGCAGGAATCCAGAAGATGGGAGAGGCACAGGAGCAAATGTGTCTCTCCATGGAGACTCCTTGGCCATGGTAAGGAAGTTCACAACACGCATGTGGCAGCCACCTAGCAGGTCCCCAGAGACTCTACTTGTTTGGGGAGCAGAGCCTGGTCCTGATCCAGAGGCACAACTTCCCCAGTGGCCCTGGTCCTGGCTGCGCTAGAGCAGCGCCTACTAGACATGCTTCCTCCGCCCTGCTGTGCATAGCCTCCTAGCACCTGCCTGGTCTTCAGCGCCCACAACAGGCCAGCTCCATGGGGCAGGCTGAGGCTGTGCTGGAAATTCCTGGTGCCTGCTTCAAGGTGAGAGCAAGGCCTAACCCATAGCGTAGCTGGCCCTCGCTCACTTCCAATGGCGTCCAGAGATGCATGACAATCACAGTCCCAGCTCTGTTACCCTCCTTGCCACCAGAGTTTACCTATAAGTCCCTGCCTGTGTTCTTGAAATTCTGTAGCCATTGGTTGTCTCATTTCTCATTGTTTGGGTGGGACTTGAGACTCCTTCCTCTCCTCACCAAGCAAACAGGCCTCAGCGGATCCACCCCAAATTCCGCACCTCACAGACACTACCCAGAACCCAGCTGCCTTTGGGGTTGCTGCTGCCTGAGCTGCTGGCCTACTATCTCCTTCCTCCCTTCACAGCCTCTGCCAGGGCCTCCCATCCTCTCCCCACGGCTCCCAGCCCCAGCTCAGCTTCCCCTGTGGCCCCCTCCTGTTCACACAGCTCTCATCACCAACCCCAGCAGGGCCACTGCTCTGAGGAAGACAATTGTGGGGCTGGTGCAGCAGAATCAACACACTGTGTAGCCAGCTGAGAATTGGAGGCAGCATAAGTTTCTGATCACTGTCTTTCACTTGACTTACACATATTAATGTATTAATTTGGTATTTAATATTGGATCTCGTAACTTCTTATTAATCCTTTGCAGAATAGCTGGTAGAAATATAGTCCCAAAATTCGGATTGTCTCTTGTTTTATTCATTTGAGATTCAGAGATGTTTTAAGTAGTTATAACCACCATGAACTCTCATTTCCATAGCAGAGTGCTATTCAGAATATGCTTGCTTATGCATCTGTTATCAATTATTTACAAGGCTTGAAATTTTTAATGTTTCAAATATTACAGGAAGATCTTTGATTCATGTTGAATTGATGTGAGTAGATTGAGCTGTTGCATACATTCAATTGTGTGTGTGTGTGTGTAGGGGGGGTTATGTGTATCATTGCAAACAAGGATAATGAATTTGTTTCCTTTTTCTGAGATATTCATTATGGTATTACTTTGTTGTGGCAGGCTCTGACTGCTTGCCTTTGCCTAATATGCACATTCCATCTCAGTTTTTCAATTAAAGATTCTTATTGATTATTGAGCATATAGTGCTCTGATATTGCTTTGTCTTTTGTCTGCCACCTAGGCTCTTATTTTCCTCTTTAAAAATTAACATTCAACATAAATTTTACCTACTGACTGATTTTCCCTTTTAATTTGCATTTAAAAATAAGTATTAAAAGACCCTTGATCTCTGTATTCATGAAGAGAAAACATTTTGAATTTTCTGTATAATGTAATAACATCTGTACAGATTTGTTAGGACCAAGATCTTAAAATTCCTTTTGAAGTTTTAATTTAAAATACCTCCTTCATATTTTTAGCATGGGGAGACAATGATAACAGTTTTATTCATTAAAATATCAGATAATTCATAATTTTGAATATGTCTAGTGGCAAGTGAATACATTTGCTCAATAGATTTGCTTGATAGACCGTGAACAAAAATATCACTCATGGGTCCTGAGAAGGTGGATAAGTGGTAGTCAGCTTACCTTGAATGCACGAGACCCTGGGTATGATTCCTCAGCACCACCTAAGCAGAAAAAGCTAGAAATGGTACTGTGGCTCAAGTGGTAGAGCACTATTCTTGTGCTGAAGATCTGAGGGATGGCAACCATGACCAGAGTTCACCACCACCAACAAGGTAAATCAATAAATAAAACTCACACTCAAATACATTAATTTCAAAGGTTGATTACCATTTTAGTTAGGGGCAGGATGCCAAGATATAGCAGATCTCTGTCGCAAAGTTTTAAGAAGAATTTCAACACCCGAGAAGTACTAAAGAACAGAAGTAAAATATTAGCTCTGCCAACAACATATAGAATTGCCACTCAAAGAGAAACCAGTACTAAGAATGAAATACTTTTCATAACATTTCTTAAGTGATTCTGACTCTATACTAATTAGTTTATAATATTACCTTCAAAACTCCATAGGTCAGCCTGAGCCTTAAGGCCCCCTACAAAAACTGGAGGAGAGAATCCGTAACCCTGATTATTAAAATTGCTATTGTTAAGGTAGTGTACATACAGATCACCATTTTGTAAGTCGGTAATGAGTTCGTTTCTTGTTTGACAATCACTTCCATTGCTCTCTCTGATTTTCGCTCCTGTCCCTATCCACAAGAGATATAACTCATTGTGAATATAATAACTAAAAAGTACAACTGCTGCATTTGTTTCCCTGTTCTTAAATTTCTGTGGTTCCCTCAATGCCCATAAATTGATAAACAAGAACAGAAAAATCCAATTCCTTGAATTCATTTCAATATAAACATCAGTAGTTTTATGAGAGTGTCAGACTCTGTCCACACATTCTGAACACTTATACTTTGTGCACCCAGTCATAACTTCCACCGGATTCTAAGGCCACAAAGTAATTTTTTTCACTTTCCACACAGGAGGAAGCTGAGAATCAGAAAGGTTAAGTAACTTGCATAGTGGCTCACATCTGAAGATCATAGTTTGAAACCAACTCAGGTTGACATAGCTATTACATATTTATCTCCAGTTAACCGAAAGAAAGCAAGAATTGAGTGTATCATGTACTAGAGCTGGAATGCCACCAGAAGTGAATGGGAAACCTAAAGGATAGTGTCAATATGATGGTTTTTAAGAACCAAAGCTCGCCCATAGATAATTTCAGACATCACACACACACTCACTCACTCACTCACTCACACACACGCACACACACACACACACACACACACACACACACACACACACACACACACAGAATCCTTAAAAAAGATATTAGTACTGAAATCCAAATAGTTTTTTTTTTATAATTTTTATTTTTAGCTTTAGTGAGGTTTGACATGATAGTTTCTACAGATGAGCCCCAAATTAGAACTTTTTTATAATTATACCCATGTCCGTATTCAGAGTAACAGTCTCCTAGTTAAGTCTTCCTCCTTTTCCAGCAATGATAAGTTTTCTCTTCCTGTCCCAGTTTCTTCTTTTGGGACTCAATATGTTAGACTTTTCTCTCTTGCATGGTCTGTAAGTTCATTGATCCATAGATCTCAGCCATCCTAAAAACCAGGATTATTGGTGGCAACTATTGTACTGTACAGAACTGCCTTGGGAAAAGTGTTCTAAGTTCACCATTCAGTGAAAGTTATTAGTACTCAACAATAATCACTTTGTCTTCAGAATTGGGAACTTGTTAGGTCCAGGAATTCAAGGCAAGACTTACTGTGTGCTATTTCATACTTTTTTAGATGTAATGGCAACTTCCTCCTATTGTCTACTTTAAGCACTGTGTGAAGAGAAAGATTACCCCTAAGAGACGGAAGCACTGTACTAACTGTTGCTCTCAAAACACACTAGGTGGGAAAGAAGCTCTGAAGGAGCCATATAGCATATACACTGTGTTTTTAGAAACTCAAGCTGCCTTTAATATTATCTTCAATAAAGAAAATCAGAAGGGGATTTCCAGGAAGATGGTGGAGGGAAAGCTGGAGGCTAAACAAGCTCTCCCATATAAAGCAGTTTTAGAGTTCCAGTGAACAGTCCTAAGCCAGAGAATCACACCAAGTGGGCCTTCACAGGACAGAGAGTTAGCCCAGAGAGGTACCTGAATCACAGAGAGTCCGGGACGAAGGAGCCAGACGCGGTGGGTGAGCAGATTCTACTCAACACCAGCAAGAACTGACAAGGAGCGGATATCTTCATCCTGCAGTTGGCAGACCAGAGATGACCCAGGAACCAAGACTCGGTGTCAGTAGAAGCCTGACGTCCTCAATCCTTCTCAGGAAGCAGAGGAAGGAAGGAAACCCCTCCACCCCCCAGTGCCAGAAATCTCCATCGTGGATACTGACAAAGCTTGGTGGAGCTGCTAGCTCCAACTCAGGCCTTGGAAGAAAACTGGAGTCATTTAGCAGGTCACAAGAACTTAATGGCGTGACCTGCCAGACTCAGCTCCACCCAGGGAAAAGTCACCCAGCTCAGGTGCCAGCCCGAGGAGTGGCTTTCTTCACTGGGTAATCAGAGCCAGAGTCTGCCCCTCTCTTTAGCAGCCTTGACAATCAATTGAAATTCAGTAAACATAAACCCAGAGAGTGGCTCCAGGCTGGGCTCTGTGAGTTTCTCACAAACTAGCCCTCGGGAAAAGCTACAGTTTGCTGAAAGGCTTCAACTCTACCCAGAACCTAGCCTCATCACAGCATCTCCAAACTTGAGGAAAAAGCCATCTCCCTATTTTGTGATACTCAAAGCAGATCTCCCTCCCATTGAACTAACCTGTGAGAAGGATCGCAAAATCCTGGGAAAAGCAGAGCATTTTTCTCCCTATTCAAACAAACTGACAAGAAACCAACCAAGTCATCAGACCACAAGCAGACCAGAGACTCCAACAAGAGGCTGGTTATGCAAACAAGGGAGATACAAAGGATTTTTCCCACCCCTCCCAAAAGAAATCAAAAAACTTTTTTTTTCTTCTTTTTTGCTTTCTACCTTTTATAAAAATTTTTTTCTTTTCTAAAACTTTTATTAATTTTTAATTTTTACCTTTTTTGAAAAAAATTGTTTCCTATTAACTTTTTTTCCTCTTATAATTTTTATTTTAGGGGTACATGTGTGTGCGTTTTTCTTTCGTTTTTCATTCTTTTTTTAAAAAAATTCTTGTTGTTTTTTGTTTAGCTCTACTGAACTTCTGATATTTTTTATTTCTTTCTTATCCTTTTCACCTTTTCTTCTCTTTTGTTCTTCTTTATGTGACTTATTTGTTGCTCTGCACATCCTTAGATAAACCTGTAGTTGACTATTAGACCCTATCCCCCATTGTGTACACACTTAATCCACAAATTTATTACTCAGTTCAAAACCTCTGAGACTTCAATTCCTTAATAGCAGTACTACCTCTTTATACCTATATAGTATTTTAAGTATTATTATTTTTAAGTTTTTCACATCTCTATATCCCTCCTTTTCTCTCATTATATTCACGTTCTTCTCTCTATAGATTGTTTTCGATTCTGTATAATATATGAATTTTTACTTTTCTATTTTTTCTGGTGTCTTTTTTTCTCTTTCTCGTTCTTCTTTTTTTCTCTCTCTACTTTCATCTTATCCAAGTATTTCTTGCTTTGAGATTAGGACTAAGCAAAGTCAACTCTCCCACATCACTCTATTCCTATTTTTTACCCACATCTTTACCTAACCCTAATTATTTCTGGTTTTCCAAATTCTTCTTTGTGGTTCGTAGCTCATTAATATATAGTTGTTTGATGTTGAATAGATGTATCTGTTGAACTAGATTGTATCTGCAGATGATTGTCTGTGCCAATACAGACTTTGGTCGATGCTTTCCTTAAGTTAGTGTTCTAGCACAAAACTGGTGTTATTTTCATCCCAAATGGGCAGAGTAATCTGGAAAAACACAAGAAAAATGGCAAGTAAGGATATCTCAACTCCCACTCATGATAATCAGGGGAAAGAACAGATAATGAATAATCCAGAGGAGAGTTCCCAATTGCTCTACAAACACTGCTGGCAAACATGATAAATGAAGAGATTGAAAATATACAAAGGACTCTGAATGAGCATGATAGGGAGAGAGAGGAGGCAAACACAAAGGTCAATACAGGAAAAGACTGAAAACCTACAAAGGACTCTCAATGAGCGTGATAGGCAGAGAGAGGAGGCAACTAAAAGGTTTATACAGGAATATCATGAGCGTGAGGAAGCTATTCAAGAACTGATACAGGATTTGCGTGAGAAGCTTTAAATATTCAAAGAGAAAGGCAGGAATAGCCTGAACAGGCTGAAAACACTCAAAGAGAACTATGGGAATGGCATGAATGGGAGGAAGCCAAGCAAAGAGTAATAGAGGAATTGAGATAGCAGAATGAGAATACACAAAGATCACTAAAGGCATTCATGGGATCCATTAACAAAAAGCTGAGGAAAGTCAGGGAGACCACAAAGGGAATGCTGAATGGAACCCAACAGAAGGAATAGGCTTCCAAGGAAACCATAACCAATCAACTAAGTGATTTGAGAATAAACATTGAACACCAAATTAAGGAAGTAAAGAAGTACATATAAGATCTAAAACAAAGCTTCAACAAAGAATTTGAAGCAATCAAAGCTGACGAATTACAAGGAAAAGAAATAAAAAACAAAGTAGAAAATCTTGATAACAGATTAGACCTTGCAGAAGATCGAATCTCAGGGATTGAACACAGCCTAGATATGATAGAGAAAGAACATACAGCCATTGAAAACAAGACCAAGAAATATGATAGAACTATCCAACACTTGGAAGACACCATCAGAAGGCCTAATCTAAGGATAATGGGTGTAGAGGAGCACCTAGAAACAGAAGTTAATGGACTAGGAAATTTGTTGAATAGGATCCTAGCAGAGAACTTCCCAAATATGCAAAAAGATAGGCCTATTCAGACACAAGAAGCTTTTAGAATGCTAAATAGACCACACCAGAATAGGACATCCCGCGGTCACATTATAAACCACACAGGATCAATTCAGACCCAGGAAAAGATCCTTAAACCTGCCAAGGAGAAAAGATTAATCAATTATAAAGGGAAACCGATTAGAATCACCTCAGATTTTTCAGCAGAGACAATCAAAGCAAGAAGAGCCTGGAATGATGTATGCCATGCCCTAAAAACAAACAACTATCAACAAAGAATACTGTACCCAGCTAAACTCTCCTTCATAACTGAAGGCCAAATAAAAAACTTACATAGCAAAGAAAAATTGAAACAATACATCTCCACCAAACCAGCCCTACAAAAGATTGTTAAAGATGTCCTAAACATAGAAAACCATCAAGACCACAACAAAGGCAAATTAACTGTACCCAAACTGAGAATCCAAGATCCATAGGAAGAACGCATTTTTCACAGCCAAAAAAAGGTGGATAATATGGCTGTAATTCCCAAATACCTCTCAGGTCTATCTCTCAACATTAACGGACTTAACTCTCCCATTAAGCGAGGTAGACTGTCTAGTTGGATTAAAAAACAAGATCCTTCTACCTGCTGCCTTCAGGAGTCACATTTTGCCCATAAAAACAAACACATTTTCAATATTAAAGGCTTGAACAAAATCTACCAAGCAAATGGCCCCCATAAACAGGCAGGAGTTGTAATCCTAACATCAGATAAAATAGATTCAAATTAAAATTCGTGAGAAGAGATAAAGAAGGTCGCTGCATACTAATTAATGGATCTCACCTTCAGGAGGATATTACAATTCTAAATATCTATTCGCCAAAATATGGAGCACCCAAATTTATCCAAGAAACACTACTTTCCCTCAAATCCCACAGGATCCAAAGACCTTAATTGTACGGGATTTTAACACACCACTCTCCCCACTAGATAGATCAACTCTGCAAAAACTCAACAGAGAAAACCGCAGAACTAAACAGCTGCATAAGTCAACTATATTTAATAGACATCTATTGAATATTTCATCCAGCAGCATCTGAATACCCGTTTTTCTCAGCAGCACATGGAACATTTTCTCAAATAGACCACATTTTAGGCCACAAAGCAAACTTGTCCAAATTCAGAAACATTGAAGTTATACAAAATTCACAAACCCTTAGCAAATCTTTTCAGAAAAACAAGAGAACACACCCAATAAATAAACTCAGAGATGAGAATGTAAACATAACCACGGAAAAATCCAAGACTCAGACCATTTTAAGGGAATACTTCTCAAAACTTTATGCTAATAAGTTTGAGAACTTAGCAGTAAGAAACTTTTTCCTAGCAAATATTGACCTGCCAAAACTAAACCAAGATGAATTAAACCATTCTTAACAGGCCCATATCAAGCATTGAAATACAAACAGCAATAAGAGACCTCCCAGCTAAGACAAGTCCAGGACCAGATGGTTTTACCGTGGAATTCTACAAGGCCTTTAAAGCAGAGTTCACACCAATACTTCTCTAACTCTTCAATGAAATTGAAAGAGAAAGTTCAGTACTGAACACATTCTATGAAGCCATCATAACCCTCATCCCAAAACCAGGCAAGGACTCATCAAAGAAAGAGAACTATAGACCCACTTCTTTGATGAATATTGATGAAAACTTCTCAACAAAATTTTGGCCAATCGACTTCAACAATTCATCCAAAAAAATCATACACCACGATCAAACAGGATTCATTTCAGGGATGCAAAGCTGGTTCAATATACGCAAATCAATTAATATTATTCATCACATCAACAGGAGCAAGGATACGAACCACATGGTTATCTCAATAGATGCAGAAAAAGCATTTGACAAGATCCAACACCCCTTTATGATGAAGGTTCTGGAAAAATTAGGAATCCATGGAACATTCCTCAATACAATAAAGGCTGTATATGACAAACCTACAGCCAGCATTATACTTAATGGTGAAAAACTAAAGCCATTTCCTCTTATCTCAGGAACAAGACAAGGATGTCCACTCTCTCCAATTCTCTTAATTCTAGTATTAGAATGCCCATGTACAACAATAAGACAAGATGCAGACACAAAGGGTTCCAAATAGGGAAAGAAGAAATAAAACTCTCCCTCTTTGCAGATGACATGATCTTGTAGTTAGAGAATCCCACAGACTCTACTCCCAAATTACTCAGGCTGATTCAAAACTTTGGCAAAGTAGCTGGGTATAAAATTAACCTCCCAAAATCAGTGGCTTTTCTGTATGCCAACAATGAGAAAAGTGTGGCTGAAATTAGGAAAGCAACTCCATTTGTAATAGCCCCACAAAAAATAAAATACCTAGGAATTAACTTAACCAAAGAAGTGAAGGACCTCTATGATGAAAACTTTAAAAACTTGAAAAAGGAAATCAAAAGAGAATTTAGAAAATGGCAAAACTTCCCATGCTCCTGGATTAGAAAGATTAACATCGTGAAAATGGCAATACTTCCCAATGCTATCTACAAATTCAATGCGATACCTATCAAAATTCCCACCTCATTCTTCAAGGAAATAGAAGAGGCAACACAAAAATTCATATGGAACAATTAAAGACCCCGAATAGCAAAAACACTACTCAACAGAAAGAACACTGCTGATGGAATATCAATACCAAATTTCAAACTCTATTATAAAGACATAGTAATCAAAAAAGCATGGTATTGACATAAGAACAGACCTCAGGAACAATGGAATAGAATTGAAAACCCAGAAATGAAACTACAGAACTATAGCCATCTAATCTTTGATAAGAGAGCTAAAAAAATAGAAAGAAAGACAGCCTCTTCAGTAAATGGTGCTGGCAAAATTGGTTAACTTCTGGTAGAAAACTAAAGCTAGACCCTAATATATCATCTTGCACCAGAATCAACTCCAAATGGATCAAAGACCTCGAAGTCAAAGCAGACACTCTAAAAACCTTATAGGATGGAATAGGAGAAACCCTAGGTCTCCTTGGCTGAGGCCAAAATTTTCTGAATAGAGACCCGGAATCACAACAAATCAAAGAAAGGCTGGACAAATGGGATTGCATGAAGTTGCAGAGCTTCTGCATGGCAAAGGACATAGCTAGCAAGATCAATAGAAAGCCCACGGATTGGGAGAAGATCTTCACTAGCCATACAACAGACAAGGGTCTCATATCTAAAATATACTTGGAATTCAAAAATTAAATTCCCCAACAACAAATCCTCAAAGAAACAACTGCCCAATAAATAAGTGGGCTAAAGACTTAAAGAGAAACTTCTCTGAAGAAGAAAGAAGGATGGCCAATAGACACATGAAGAAATGCTCAACTTCCCTAGCCATAAAAGAAATGCAAATCAAAACAACATTGAGATACCACCTCACTCCACTTAGAATGGCAAAAATCAAGAACTCTAACAACAACAGATGCTGGAGGGGATGTGGACAGAAGGGAACCTTACTTCATTGTTGGTGGGAGTGTAAACTTGTTCAACCACTTTGGAAAGCACTATGGAGGTTCCTCAAAAGACTCCACATAGAGCTCCCCTAAGCCCCAGTAATTCCACTTTTGGGCATTTACCCAAATGTTTACAAACAAGACCACACTAAAGCTACCAGCACAACTATGTTTATTGCAGCATTATTTACCATAGCTAAGTTATGGAACCAACCCAGATGCCCCTCAGTAGATGAATGGATCAAGAAAATGTGGTATATATACACCATGGAATTCAATGCCTCCATCAGAAAGAATGACATTTCCCCATTTGTTAGGAAATGGAAAAACTTGGAAAAAATTTTATTACGTGAAGTAATCCAGGATCAAAGAAACATAGGTACCATGGTTTCCCTTATTTGCAATATATAGTACATCTATGAGTCAAGCAGAAAAGGCCAGATAAGGTGATGTGAGGAAAATGAACCCTAAGATATGTATTTAAATGTTTATTTTTCTTTCTTGCATTTGTTTCTAACGCAATTATAAGATTATTTCTTTGTTGCTTTGTATGTCCCTCCCCCACAGTATAGGCCCTGCTTTTGCTCTATTTGATGTTGGTATAATTTGTGACGGGAAGGGGAAAAACAAGTCGTTTAAGTAAGGATACAGGTCGACCTGTTGCAGCAATGAGAATTACAAGTTGTCATGTCGAAAACGAACTTTACAACTTTGGGCAGGAGAGTGGATGGGGGTACAAAGGGAGACTGGGAAGGAATGGGAAGGGTAAACAAAGGAGGAGGCTACAATGCTTGATAAGAAATGTACTCACTATCTTGCCCATGTAATTTTAACCCCTCTGTACACTATTTTCACTATAAAAAAAGAAAGAAAATCAGAGACTCCAGTGGCTTGTTAGCTCCATTTATATTCCTGAGCATGGGGCGCCCTTCCCCTTTGCCTTTCTGACCCTTTACATCAGGGGAAAGTTGGAAGATCTAACAAGAACACCTAGAGATTGGCCCTGGGAATAAAAACTCCATTTTGTGATCATAAACCCTTCATCACTTCTCGAATTGGATCTGAGGGGCAGAAGAAAATTAGGTAAGATTATTCAGAAACTTATAATTACTTCTTAGTTTGCTATCTAAAATCATCCCTTCCCACCCCTCAGAATCCTATTTCCCAACTGTGTACACAGCCTTACACTCTGTTCTACTGGAGCTTTTGAGTGTGGGGTATCATGTGCTTCTTATGTGTACTGCTTTACAAATGGAGATTTTCTCCTACACTCAAAATGATTTCATTGATGGGGGCACTGTTCAATAGGCTAAACAGGGTTTGTTCATGTGTTCATACCCTAGGTAGGACTTGTACGGTCTAAGTAGTAGTCAGGACTCACTTGCTGTCAGTGGTATTGCTCTGAGGAGTTACTGTCAATGTTGACCACTGTACCTAGTCCAAGGCCTCTCAGAAAGGCTGCACACCCAAACTGCTTGAGTCTCTGTGTGAGCTAATCATCATTGAGCAACTATGTTCCGTGGTTTGTGAGATATTCACTTCTGTGAGCATATGCATATGAGGGCCCAAGAAGAGAGTTACCTGGAAGGGAGGTCCTAGGATGCAAAATGTCTACTAGGACAATAGAAACTGATGGTTTGGCATGCTTAATGTTTTAACCTGTGCACTGAACTAGCAGGAAAAAAACAACACACTAAGAAATCTTCCAGTTATGCCAAATAAAGAGATGTTGTGAAGGTTAGAGAAAGGACATTGATTTCATGGTAGTCATGACAAGACAACACCTTAGCACACCTGCAGAATACTAATCCATACTCACTTTTCTATTCACCCATGTTACTAGGTCTGAGTTGTATGTAAAAGTCCTCAGGGACTTCAGAACAGGAAGATCTAGGGGGAGAGTCTAAGATTGGTCTACCATTTTGGAAATTAACTCGTTTGATGAAAGCCCTTAGTAGTGTCCAACAAATATGTGCATTTACCCTACTACATTTGATAAGTATCCCCTCATTAAATTATCTTTGGTTGGTTCACTTGCTGACATAGCAGCTGCCTGGTAGACCCATTGTGACCTCACTTTATACTGTTGAACCAGAAATGGAAAAGGAGAGACTGACCACAACACATTTACATCTTTCTCAATGAGCAATGAATGGCAGGGGCGTATTTAAGATGCTCCCCATGTTCTCAGTTTGCTAGTACCACCTGGGATTCCAGCTCAAATCTTGATAAACAGATACAGAAGTTACATGTAGATGTTTTGCCAGATTCACAGATAGAGAGGAAGATGAGAAAGTGGAAGGGCTTGGTGTGAAAGCCACAGGTTGATATGAAGCAGAATTCAAAGGACGTGGAGATGAAGCAAACTACTTGGAGGGAAAAGGAAAGGCAGCTGAAGCTAATGAACACCTAGAGAGAGAAGATGGAGCAAGTTTGAGGCCACTTGGACATCTAAGTAACCCATCTGAGGTACAATAGTCTGGGTATTCAGAGCCACAGGGAGAAGTTGGAAGAGCACCAGCAAGTGCTCTTGACCAATTCTAGGGAGCTCCCAGAATGCCAGGGTAAGAATTGATAGCTTCCCAGAGCATTGCTGCTGAGTACAACTCAGATCCCTCCCTACCATGATAATTGACACTGGAGAGGAGCAGCAAGAGTTGTATGAATTGATAGCAGCTCACTTTGTGGAGCTTGTTCTGCAGCATTGTGAAGTGTGGTCTCTCAGGATGCTTAGGGCAAAAATCCTAGAGCTGGTGCCAAAGAACGCAATCTATTTGGAGTAAACATTTATAGATGGTATGTGCCTGAACACAACAACTGATAATGAGCTGATAGAGGGAGTTCCCTAAAGATCTAACAGCCAAATGTGGAGAGGCAAACCCGGAGCTCTGCACCACATCAGTCCACCATACCCATTGCTTCTACCCTATTACTGGGTACCCAGTTTGCACAACCATGACCTTGTTACCCTGTTGTTCCCCACAATCCCTCACAACTTTTATCTTTCATTTTGTCTATGATTCTTTGTCCCTGATAATCTGTTCTGGATGCCTGTATTAGCTATGCCAACCCCTGCAAAGCTGTTGCTGCTACCCAATTTCTGCCATTGCAACTCAGCAATTATAGTCACAATTACCATTTCCCTAGTATCCTACTCTCTGCCACTCTTTTCTGCTACCCACAATACTTAACACCATGGATCCAGCCCCCTGATACCTGCCACCACTGTCTTTGCCACTCCATTCCCAAAGTAAAGCAAGAGTGGGCACAGACAGTCGACTTGGGTACACCTCTTGCAGGCACAATATGACAAGTTATTCCTCAGGTATTTTACAGGAGGGAATAACTGGTGGTGGAAGGAAAGTTACTAAGAGGTGACTAAAATCCAAGGACATCAACTTATATCTTGTTGCTAGGAAAAGCAGGCCTTAAGGTGATAGTTAATGAGAAAAGAAAATTTTACAAATAATATTGGGGATGATAAAAAAGGTTTAGCTTAGTCTCTTCTATTAGTGAGCTGAATTATTTTATGATATAGATATGTAACTCCTTTCCATTTTAAAAAGCATATGAAGATGCACATTTATGTGGTACTTATATTGATTTATGGAATAGTTGCAAATGATCACATTAATGATATTCAATATTTTATGCTCTATGATATGCTCATAAATCTGCCTTTGGCAATATGAATTGAACTCTCACAACAAATGGAATTTCATTGTCAAATACTATAAGGAGATTACTGAGGCTAGTAACAAAATGAAGGCTGGAACCAGAAAACTGAATAAAGCTACAAGTTTGAAAGAAGGGGTCAGTGGTAAGGGCTATGATAAAAGAGAAATTCTTCACCATGGAATCTTGGAAGAATAGAATGTGTTTTGTTGAATTACTAGCTTTTTAAACTTTAGAAAGGAGAACATGATTCTTGATTCTTGCTTTCTGGAACTTCTTTAATGAGTGGTGTAAAAAAAAATTATCAAAAAGACATTGAAAATTTACTGGCGTGAATTATCAGATTAACATTTTACTCAAAGTAGCCTTGAGATGCAGGCATCCTGAATTCTTTTTCCATTAAATTAATGGAATGAGCTTCCTTTTGAATGGTGGGACAGTCCATGACTCTTGTTCCAAAACAAGAAAAGATACTGGAAAGAAATAAAAAAAAGAGGAAGAAGATTCAAGGCTGCTGAAATTAGCATATTTCCCATTTGGATTTTAATGGGTTGTTTCTACAAAGAATAAGAATTTCATCTTAACATAATAATTTCAAAATGGATGTGCTACAGGATAGCTTCTAAATGTAATATTTAATGCTGTTGGATTACTTGAAAACAAAGGTTTACAGCAAACTTTAAATTTTAGAAAAACTGTAATGCACCAATAAACAACTTGAAGAAATATAATTTAAAAATTCACCGTTCAAAGCGAATCCTGGCAGGAAAGTCTGTGAGATATTTATCTCCAAACAGGAAGTGGCACTGTGGCTCAATTGGTAGAGGGCTCCCCTTGAGCTCAAGAACTAAGGGATATGTTAATACCCAGGCCCTGAGTACAAGCCCTATGACTGACTAAAAGAAATTTTAAAGAATTAAAGCATTAAGGCTGGGAAGGGGACTCAGTGGTAGAGTGATTGTCTTGTATGCATGAGGTCCTGGGTTCAATTCCTCAGCACCACATAAGCAGAAAAATGTGGAAGTGGCGCTGTGGCTCAAGTGGTAGTGCTCTAGCCTTGAGCTGAACAGCTCAAGGACAAAACCCAGACCCAGAGTTCAGGCCCCCCTTCCAACAATAACAACAATAATAAAAAATTAAAGCATCAAACAACCTGAGGATGTTGTCCAGAATAATGATTGTGGCATTATCCCTTTACATGACTTAGTGACTTGTAACCTAGTTTACCAGGGAAGGTTGTGGGCAATTTGTGTGTTTGCCAAAACCTGCAAAATTATTTTCTACGTTCCCAAGGAGGGAGAAAGGAAGGAATGGGGGGAGGAGAGCGGTGTTTGGTGGCTTTGCCTTTTGATTCAGTGATTGTTTTCTGGAGTCAAATTCAGAGAAATTCTGCTTGCAATCCTAGTTGCATGAGGAATGAAGAAGCCATGCCATGGAAGTGGTTTTGTCTTGTCCTTGGTCTGGTTCCAAACACCACTGGACAATACAAGTCCACTTCAGGATCAAGATTCCTTGAAGACTACTGATCCACTGGGCTTGTGGACCTAAACACAGCCAGAAAAGGCAAAATACAATGCCGAGGGCAGCACTGGAAATCTACACCAGGCAGAGATTTTTAAATATATTTTTATTGTAAAAATACTGTACAGAGGGCTTACAGTTATATGACTAGGTAATGAGTACATTTCCTATCAAACATTGTTACCTCCTCCTTTGTTTTTCCCCTACCATCTTTTCCCTCCCCACATGTCCAACTCCTTCCTCCTCCACCCTATCCTGAAATTGTAAATTCATGTTCCACATAGTGTCCTGTACATCTCATCGTCACATTGGGTCACCCTGCATCCCCATTTAAGCATTCTGCTATATCCCTTCTACTCTCCAGTTACAAAAAATGTATATAAGATGCAGAACACTGGAAACAAATACAGTGAAAACAGGGATTATATGTGGGGGGATGAACCTACAAAAGAATCACATAGTTCATTATTAGTATATTAAAAACAAAAGCAAGAAAGTAAAAGCCACTTGTGTCTTTGACTTGGGGTACATTTCGCCTAACACCTCGTATATGGTCATATGTATCTAGCCTTTGATCTTCTCTGCTTGTTCTAGACATGTATTAGTCCTTGCAAACATGGGAAAAACAAGGTAAACCGTGGGACCTATGTTTCTTTGGGTCTGGCTTACTTCACTTAATATAATTTTTACCAAGTCTTACCATTTCCTAACAAATGGGACAATGTCATTCTTTCTGATGGAGGCATAGAATTCCATTACGGGTGTTTGTGTGTGTGTGTGTGTGTGTGTGTGTGTGTGTGTGTGTGTGTGTGTGTGTGTGTACCACATTTCCTTGATCCATTCATCTACTTAAGGGCATCGGAGTTGGTTCCATATCATAGCTATGGTGAATAATACAGCAATAAATATGGTTGTGCTGGTAGCTTTGGTATGACCTTGTTTGTGATCATTTGGGTAAATGCCCAGAAGTGGAATTGCTGTGTCATGGGTGAGCTCTACGTGGAGTCTTTTGAAGAACTTCCACACTGCTTTCCAAAGTGGTTAAACAAGTTTACACTCCCACCAACAATGGAGTAGGGTTGCCTTTTAGCCACATCCCCTCCAGCATCTGTCATTATGACATTTCTTAATTATAGCTATTCTAACTGGAGTGAGGTGCAATCTCAGTTTTGATTTGCATTTCTTTTGTGACTAGAAAAGTTGAGAATTTCTTCCTGTATCTAATGGACATTTTTATTTCCTCTTCAAAGTAGTTTCTTTTTAAGTCTTTAGCACGTGTAGTTATTGGGCAGTTTTTCCTTTGATGATTTGTTGTAGGGGATTTAAGTTTTTGAGTCCTAAGTATATTTTAGATATAAGACTTGTCTGTTTTATGACTCATGAGGCTCTTCTCCCTGAAAGTGGGCTTTCTATTGATCTTGCGAGCTATGACCTTTGCCTTGCAGAAGCTCTGCTGTTTCATGCAATCCCATTTGTTCAACCTTTCTTTGATTTCTTTTGTTTCTGGTTCTCTATTAACAATATTTTGGCCTGTGCAAAAGAGCCCTAGAGTTTCTCCTATTCCTTCATGTAATGTTTTTGCGGTGTCTGCTTTTATTTTGAGGTCTCTGATCCATTTGTAGTTGATTCTATTGTTGGATGATATATACGGATCTAGCTTTAGTTTTCTGCAGGTGTTTAACCAATTTTACCAACACCATTTACTCAAAAGGCTGTCTTTCTTCCATTCTAGGATTTTTAGCTCCCTTGTCAAAAATTAGCTGGCTATAAGTCAGTGGGTTCATTTCTGAGTCTTCAATCTTTTTCCATTGGTCCTCAGGTCTGTTCTTGTGCCAGTATCAAGCTGTTCTTATTACTATGGCTTTTTTAGTAGAGTTTTAAATTTGGAACTGATATTGCTCCAGTGCTGTTCTCTCTGCGGAGGATTGACAAACCTGCAGCCAGCATTATACTTACTGGTGAAAAGTTAAAGCCATTTCTTATAAATTCAGGAATGAGATAAAAATGTCTGCTCTCTCTACTCCTCTTCAACTTCTCTTGAATCTCAACTCCTAAAACACAAATTTCACAACGCATTTACAGGAAAAAATACAAAAACCAAACATGGCAAATGGTTAGATGCAGGACATTTTACAAAAACCCAGAATATAACTCTATATATTAATAACTCTATATTAATTAACAAACAAACCCAAAAGAGCAGCCAGGTGTACTAGACGTGAGTGTCCCTGACATCTACTCCAAGGACAAGGAGCATGGAAGGGCTTCCCTGAACCTGCTGGAGAGTACATGGAGGAAAGTTTCCTTGTCAGCCTGAGTACAAAAGTTAGCTTCAGCCTGCCTGGGCCTGTCTTTCTTGTTTTCTCCCCACAGCGGAGCGGAATTGTCTCCTGCTCTATGGAGAATAAATACTGTACAAGCCGATCTGCAATGTGGCTTCTGTTTGGTCTTCACTCTTTCCTAGGTGGGCAGTCACCGCCCCACGGTGTGTGTGTGCTCCCAGGGGCTGATTTTCAGGGCCCAGGTCCAAGGGGCAGGTGGGTGCTACATGTGAGTCAGTGGCACTGTGTCATTCATGCAGCCGCTGTCGGGTAGCTGCCCTAGCCCAACAGCAGTTACACCCTGATCTTCTCCCACAGTGCCAGGAGAGGTGCCCACAAGGGCCCGACTTTGGAAAGCTGACACTAGGGTCCTACTTCACCAGAGGGACTAGCATGCAAGATGAAGTAGCTTCCACCTAAATTACTAATTATATTATGGAGCAGTTTTAAACAAAGTGATACACATTAATGTATGATATATAATGCTATATTCTTGAGTTTGTAGTCTCCAAAATCATTGGACTTGATAATAGCAAGAATGGATTTTATTGTTTGTATTTACAAGGCCATTATGGCAATCTGAAATAAAAGTACAACAAAACTCTTATCCAAAAAATACATGATTAAATCTCAGAATTAAAAAAGTATGTAAGCAGTGCAAATGAAGTTATACTAGAATAGTAAATTACACACAAAATGTATTATATTAGTTACACTCAAAAGTAAAATAAGTAATTACAAAAAGAATTCCTACTGGATAAAAAATATTACAGTGGTTTAACAGGTTGAAGTGATATAAGTTATATATATTTTTTAATAAAACTTATTTATATCTCCCAGTTCTGTTTATCTCAGAGAAGGAAAATGTTAGGAAGTAGAAATTATATGTGGCACCTCTTGTTTCCAGTACCATGAAGGGGACTGGCACTTCATAATGGGAGTCCTGGGGTGACACCCACACCCAGTCCATGTAGAACAATCAGAGGTCCGTGTGGTGACCCTGAGGGGGTCGAGGACAGGACATTACTGCTGCAAAAGGGGAAGCACTTGTTGTGGTGGGCTACAGACAACAAAGCTCCATCAGTGACCAAACCAATCTACCCAGCCTCAGGTGCCAAAGCCAGGAGGGAAGGCAGGGCAGACCCCAAGCCCTACCTTCAATCTGTGCAGCCTACACTGCCAAGGCCAGACCCATTGCCCTGATTTGGAGCCTAACATGGGTAGGAAGTGTGCCCATTGCCTCCAAACGGAGCATCCCCAGAATGGCACCCAGAGCTGGGCCCATGTCAACCAGAAGGATGAGAGAGGAGGCTACAAAGCAAAGCCAAAGGGGCTTCGGGCTCCTGGTCCAGAAGCTGGTGCAGTGCAAGTCCAGGCTCCTCTGGCACTGATGGGCATATGCAGGGATGGCCCTGTACCTGAGTCCACAGAGATAAGAAAATGGAGGTCCACGGGGATGCTGAAGGGGCTCCAGGTTGCTGAGCTTCTGCAGCTGTCACAAGCCCTCTGGCAGAGGGGACAGCACATGGCTCCAGTCCCCAGACCACCTTAAAGACTGATGAGGTGAACCAAGGCTGGGCTTCCTGGGCCCAAAGGGGCTGACTACATGCTTACCCTTCCTTCTCCCATGGGCTGTGCTCTGTAGAAACATGGTGTCCCCCCAACCCCACACCCATGGGGGCAGGCAGTGACCCTAGAATGGCGTCTCTCTGGGATTGCACTTGCACCCAGCAACACTGCAGACCAGTACCAGCAGAGCTGGAGGAGGAGAGGGAAGCAGTGAACTCAATTCTAGCTCCATGGATGCCAGCTCCTGGGTGAAATGGAGCAATTGAGACTGGGATGAGAGATCGGTAGGGTGAGCAATGCTCATCTGGCAATGCTGGGGAGCATGCACACACATCTCCTCACTGCACATCCGCCACAAGGGAGGGGGCCCCACTTCTCAATGGGTGACCTGAGGAGGCACTCACACCCACAGGGACTACAGAAATGGCGGTTAACATGGTGATTGGGAAAGGGCTCTAGGGCACAGCTTTGCTGCAGCACTGAACAACTGGCAAAAAAAACTTTTCATCAATGATAACCTATTATACTCTAAAAACAGTTTTACTTTCCTCTTGTCCTATATTTTTGCATGGGGGACTCTGTGTTAACCAGAAATCTCCAGGATTTCTTCATGCACAGTAATACAAATAAAATTAGCTTCTATTCTTTTTTTAATTAAGGGAAGTTGCATTTAGTTCTTTCCCATGTTAGATTCATGAAAAAGAAATCCTGAAGTATATCTATAAAACACCAAATTCAGGACTTCTTCTGAACTCCTCTCTGAAGAAAGAGAATACAATGACCAAGCAATAGGTATCACCCATATTGTCACTCTGCTAGCTCTCTCTCTGATTAGAAAATAATCCTACCAAGCACATGCAGATCACTTATGCAAAATGTTTTCCAACAATTCTTGTTGTTATATTGCATTTATCTTCCTCCTCCTGTCTCCCCTCTTGCGGCTCTTCCCCAGGGTCCTGTTTCTTTCTTCCTTCTCTCCTCCCCTCTACTTTTTCCCTGTCCCCTCCTCTTCTCTCTCCTGCTATGAACTTCCTCCGCTATTATCCCTTCCTCCTCCTTTCCTTTCCTCTTTCTCCTACACTTTGACGTTCTTCTACTTCTTCTTTATGATCCTGTGGGTTGGACTCACACTAAGCAGATGCTCTGCTGCTCGCTACATTCCTCCAGTCTGGACTTCACTTCAATGACACTCTATTTCTGATTTGCTTTTAAAAAGCAAACCCAGCAAAGACTTTTGATTCAGGATTTAATTCATTGTACATATTTTACACCATAAATATGTGCTACTTCATACAGTGAGGCTAATAGGTTTGATTATGCTTTGGGCTTCAGATAAACTCATCAGAAATAATATGTTTGAAGGCAATCTAATGTGATCCTCTGTTGCTACCAAATTAATGAACTGGTTACTTTGTATCTTGCACAAGTACTTCTATATTGCTCCCAGTTTAGTGAACTGTCACTTTATGGTAGCACCACAGTAACACTAACGCAAGGACTGATGGGGATCAGAAGATTAAGTCCAGACAGGAAAATCCATAAGATAGGTATCTCAAATTAACTACTAAAAAGAAATAAGAAGACCTGTGGCTACGTGGTTTAGTGCCTTCCTTGCACAGAATAAGCTGATGACAGGACCCAGGCCTGAGTTGAAGACCTGTGGTAGGTGCATACACACACAAACACACACACACACACACACACACACACACACACACACACACACACACACACACACACACACACACACACAGAATTTCCCTGCTAGAGGAAGTAAAAATAGCTCTTTTCCCAATAACATGTCTGAGTTTTTAACCTATGTGTTTGGATATTTTTGAAAGTTGTATTATTAACTTACCTAATTTTAACAAATGACATCCTGTTCACTATTATTTAATCCTGGTTGAAAAACATTTTAAGACATATTTTCATGTAGAAAATTGAGTCTTTTTCCCAAAATCGTGACTGTCTTTGTTTATAAGAAATAATTGTGCCTTTACTTCATTAGTTCATAAATTAGAAAAGTAACCCTAACTCTAGAACCAATTGCCTTTGGATTCTTAAAGCCACAAAAATACGTAAGTTTTTATTCATCCTATCTTTGATTCAGCTTATCTTTCTTAAAGTAATTCACAGTTTTACTCAATATCTTGCCATTTTTCTAACCTGAACCCTAACTGGAACATTCAGGATAACCTCACACTAATCATACCCTAATCCTAACATTATTAGCAGTTTCCTATTTCACATTCACCCAAATTCTAACTTGATGTGTTATTCAAAGATTTACTTTCAGTTGGACCCTAAATTTTTCATTACCCTAATACTAACACTAACCCCAGCTGGAACTACAACCTAACATTCACCCTAATGATAGTCCAATTCTAATGTTTAAGAAAAAGACTCTAGTTTTTATTCATTCTAATGAATACTCCAGTTTGCCCTCTGGAAATGAGTTTCAGTTTGCCCTTATTCCCAAAAATTTCCTGACTCTACTGTTGAAGTGATCTTGTTCCCTAACATGATCCATTATATTACTTTTCCTCACATTTTCTAATCAGGAAAGACACTGTAGTTTCCATTGATTCTACCTTTTCCTAAACCTCTGTTCCCTAAAACAGTTTCAGATTTACTTACCATCTTGTCCATCACTTAATGCTAATTCTCAACCTAAACTTGGCTGGAAAACTCTCATTAATCATTACAAGAATGATCACTGAGAAATAAGTATAATGATAATGCTCTAGTTACTATTCAGTCTCACATTTTTGCTTCTGCTTGTTAGTGAAAACTGAATTTTCTTTTTTTTGGTCGGTCGTGGGGCTTGTACTCTGGGCTTTGGCGCTATCTCTCAGCTCTTCAGCTCAAGGCAAGCGCTCTACCACTTGAGTCACAGCGTCACTTCCGGTTTTCTAGTGGTTTATTGAAGATAAGAATCTCAGGGACTTTCCTTGCCAGGGCTGGCTTTGAACTGTGATCCTCAGATCTCAGCCTCTTGAGTAGATAGTATTACAGGCGAGAGCCACCGGTGCCCGGCTTGGAAACTGAATTTTATAGTAAAATCTTTCTTATTCATAACACTAATCATAATCAGGACAAAATACTGACCCTAATGTTAGTAAAATTATATGTCAATACTAACATTAACACAAGCAAACTAGTTTTCACTCATCCTAACTTCATTCAAATAAGACTTCCAAACATAAGCTTCAATTTTTTTCTCAATATCTTAGTCATTTTCTAACCCTAAACTAAATCTTTCTTAACTGGAACATTGAGAATAACCATATACCTAATTGTAAGTAGATTCTAATATTAATAGCAATACTCTAGTTCACATTCATTCTAATTCTTACCATGCTTATTCTAAAATTTACCTAGAATTTGAGCATCATTTTTTTCTCCTACACTCTAACCCTAACCATGTCTAGAATCTTAATGATAACCTTGAGACTAATAGTATCCCAATTCTAAAATTTATGTAAAATGCTCGCTGTGTCATCCTAGCTGAAATTCCACTTGTAATTCTTCAAATAAATTGCAGATTTTCCTAAACCCTACAGATTTTCTCACTGTTAACTCTGAATCTATCTTGTTCCATAACAGGAATCATTATACCGATTGATCTCAAATATTGATATTATGAAATACACTGTACTTCCATTATCCCTGATTTTCCTGAATTCCTAGAACTTAAAATAAGTTCAGATTTACTTAACATTTAAACTATTCCTTTTTTTCTTTTTGATGGTCTTGGGATTTCGTCTCTGGGCCTGGGCAGGATCCCTGAGAACTAGGCGTGGGCATGATCCTTGAGTTCTTTAGCTCGAGTTGTGCACTTTGCCACTTGAGCCTCAGCACCACTTTCATTTTTTCTGGTGGTTAATTGGAGATAAAATTCTCACAGACTTTCCTGCCTGGGCTGGCTTTGAACTGCAATCCTCAGGAATCAGCTTCCAGAGTAGCTAGGATAATAGACACAAGCCACCAGTTTAACCAATTTCTTTACTCTTTCATCAACCCCCTTTAACCAGAAGCCTAATCCTAATAATCTGAATTAACACCAAATGGTTAATATAAGGAAAATTGTCTGGATTCTATTCAATTAGTCATTTTTTTGCTTCTACTTCTTAGTGGAAAACTAAATTTTACCTTAAAGTTTATCCTTCCCTAATCCTAACAAGAACTAAAACAACACCTCACAATTAAAACCAAATCATATCTGAATGTTTAAAGAAACATAGACATTGGTTTTCATTCATTCTAACCTTGATGCCATTCATTCTTCTTAAAATATGTTGCAATTTTACACAATATCTTACATATTTTTCTCATCCTAATCGCAGCTCTAACTGGAACACCTTGCCTAATCCTAAACCTACAGATAATTGAATCATAATGTTAATAGCAAGCCTCTATTTCACATTTAACCTAACTCTTGCTAAGCATGTAGGCCTAAATTTTACTTGCACTTTGAAACTAAAAATTTTAAAGTGTTTCTCTATTTCCTGTCAGGTGTTGTTTTACATTATTTTTTAAAATTTTATTTTATTGTAAAGAGGCTTACAGAGAGATTACAGTTACATGTGTAAGGTAATGAGTACATTTCTTGTTGAACATTGTTGCCCTGTTCTTTGTTGTTCTCCCACTATCCCTTCCCTCACCCACCTCTCTAACTCCATCCTCCCCATGGTGTAAATTTCATTTTCAATATAGTGTGCTGTGAGTATCATTGTTGCAATAGGTCATCTTGTGTTGAACCTAAATTTTCTTTTCTCTAACCCTAATTCTAATTCTGTCTGGGATCCTAAACCTAACCATAATAGTAATTATATATATATATATGCAGGGAGCCGGGACAAACGCCATTACAAGATGGCGCCCACTTCCTTTCAGCTTAGAGGTAAATGACTCCATATTAGGCAAGTGCTTGGCGGGGCTGCGGGTCCCTAGCTTTGCGCATGCGCCATCATTGTAAATCCTGAGCCAATCCCGTGGCACCTGGTGACGGTAGAAGGCGGACAGCCAATCCTGAAGCGACCCGTGTTCCAAACCCTATATAAGCGGCTGCATTTCCTTGCTCGCTCTCTTGCGCTCAAGCTCTCCCTTCAACTAAAAGGCTCTCCAGTAAAGTGTGATCTGAGAAGACTCCTGGTGTGGTGGTCGTTCTTCCTCGCTGGCCGAGAAGGCATTCGCCGCAAGTGGTGCCGAAACCCGGGACCTGCGCAAGAGGTCGAACAGGAGCCAGAACTCAACACACGGAGAGGAGACGTCGGTAAGTATCCCTAGGTATGTTGTTTTCTACTATGGACTATTGGTTGTTTGCATTGCTGCTTCCTTTGTGGTTTGTCTTTCTGGTGGTTCTCTGTGACTGTCTGCGTTGTGGGGATGACCACAAAGAGGGGGTCTCAAGGAGACCCCTGTACCCTTTTTTGAAGGAATTTTCAAACTGGTTCTCAGCCCTACATGTGGAAGGGCAGGACCAAGAATGCAGTGATCCTGTGAGTGACTCAGGGGAAGAAATGTTAGAGGAGGAAGGAGAGCAGCTCGATCCAGCTGATAATGAAGACTTAGAAGAGGCTGCGGCTGAGTATGAGGCAGACAGATATGGGGGGCAGCGTCCCCAAACGATAAGAGTACCGCAGCAGCCAGAAAGGAGGAAAGGACCTGGCCCTCACCCGTCGGCCCCTCCCCCGCCGTACCCGCCGGCGGGGCGGAGTCACTTTATAAAAGGGAGCACCTGGTCACGGCTGGCGGCCGCCTTTCCAGTTTTTGAAAATCCAATTACTAATGAAAGAAATTTTGAGCCGGTTTCCTACTCCCAGCTTAAGGATTTAGTTGAGGCAGTCCGGACTTATGGAGTGACGGCTAATTATACCATAGCCTTACTCCGAAGGCTGACTGTTAATGCCATGACGCCTACAGACTGGTTCGAGGTGGCCCGCACCTGCCTTAACCACGGGCAATTTCTTGATTTTCGATCTATTGTTCACGATAAGGCTCAAGCTCAATATAGACAAAACGTCCATGATGGGCATCCTGATTGGACTGTAGACATGCTTCTTGGGCAGGGACCCTTTGCCGTGGATCAACTAGGGTACCCCTTTGAAGTGTACCAGCAAGTGAATACCCTTTTTAACAAATCCTGGCGAGCTCTTCCAAACAAGGGGGAGGCGGCGGGCAATTTAACAAAAATCACTCAGGCCCCTAATGAACCATTTTCCGACTTTGTTGCTCGCATGCTGGAGACAGCTGAGCGGGTGTTAGGAAATTTGGAGACAGCCATGCCATTTGTGCAACAAATCATTTTTGAACAAAGTACTCAGGAATGTCAGAGGGCAATCACCCCAGTTAGAACTCAAAGCCTGGAAGCGTGGGTAAAAGCTTGTAGAGAGGTGGGTGGCCCCCTGACCAATGCAGGGCTGGCGGCTGCTGTTTTGTCGGCTGCCAGGGCCGCAAAAGATAATAAGGGAAAAGGATGTTTTCGGTGTGGTCAGTTGGGACATTTTAAACGGCAGTGCCCACAAAATGGTGCTCCTACACAAAACACGCCCAGGCCGCTAAGGACTCCGGGGGTGTGTCCTCGTTGTAAAAAGGGGAAGCATTGGGCCAACGAATGCAGGTCAGTTAGGGATATTGATGGACATCTCCTCCCCCAAATTGGTTCAAACACTCATTCGGAACCAGAGCCAAAAAACGGGAAAAGGGGCCCTCGTCCCCAGGGCCCGAAAATATATGGGGCATTTCAGAGTCCGGTTCCCGAACAACCCCCACAACAACCCTCCAACCAAAGAGAGCAACCTCAGGCTCCGCAGGGTTGGACCTCTGTGCCACCTCCGGACTGGTATTAACCCAACAGATGGGAGTTCAGATTGTGGAGACGGACATGACAGGGCCCCTGGATAAGGACACTGTAGGAATAGTTCTAGGACGCTCCTCCTCTACTATGAGGGGGCTAATAATTTACCCAGGGGTAATTGACCCAGACTATACGGGAACCATTAAGGTCCTCTGTCATGTCCCCCGCGGGGTAGTGTCTATTTCCCCCGGAGACAGAATTGCACAACTTCTGGTTTTGCCTTCCTTGCACGGCAACTTCCCTGCTAAGGAGATAAAGAGAGGTGATGGAGGGTTAGGCTCCACTGGAGTCGACCTTACATGTCTGTCCTTAGCTTTGGACCAAAGGCCCATGTTAACTCTTCAAGTGGAAGGAAAAAGATTTGAGGGACTGGTGGATACAGGGGCAGATAGAAGCATCATCCGAAGAGGGGAGTGGCCAAAGCGATGGCCAACTCAAAAATCCTCCCAAACCTTGCAAGGGCTGGGCTATGCTGAGGCCCCACAGTTAAGTGCTAAAGAATTGACTTGGAAAACGGACGAAGGCCAGGTTGGGAGGATGCAACCCTTTGTGGTTGATGTCCCCGTTAACCTTTGGGGAAGAGATGTACAGCAACAGCTAAAGTTAACTTTGACTAATGATTATTCAGAGGCCAGTCAGAACATGATGAAACAACAAGGATTTGTTCCAGCCTTGGGACTTGGACGATGTCTCCAAGGATGCAAGGAGCCAATAGAGCCACTTCCTAAGCAGGATAGAAAGGGTTTGGGTTTTTCTTAGGGGCCCCTGAAAACAAAGCTTCCACTAAAGGTGTGGTGCCCATACCTTGGTTATCCCAAAAAGCAGTGTGGGTTCCTCAGTGGCCCCTCTCTCAAGAAAAGTTGGAAGCAGCACAAACCCTTGTTCAGGAACAGCTGCAGTTGGGGCATGTTGAGCCTTCCGTGTCATCCTGGAACACCCCAATTTTTGTAATAAAAAAGGCCTCTGGAAAATGGAGACTGCTACATGACCTTCGAGCAGTAAATGCTCAGATGCAGATCATGGGACCGGTGCAAAGGGGGCTCCCCCTGCTTTCGGCATTACCTAAAGAATGGCCTATTTTAGCCTTAGATATTAAGGATTGTTTTTTCTCCATACCGCTCCATAAAAAGGACAGGGAGCGCTTTGCTTTTACTTTACCTTCAGTTAATCATGAAACTCCGGATGCTCGCTACCAGTGGAAGGTTCTCCCTCAGGGGATGGCTAATAGCCCAACAATTTGTCAATTGTTTGTAGGAGCTGTGTTGGCCCCTGTTAGAAAAAACTTCCCAAAGGTACGGATTATCCATTATATGGATGATATCTTGTTGGCTGCTCCTTCAAAAGAGACTCTTCATAAAGTATTTGGGCAGATAACAAAGACCTTAGCTGAGAAGGGATTGATAATTGCCCCTGGAAAGGTTCAACAGACTAGTGTTGTTCAATTTCTGGGAACCATTGTTTCTCCCAATGAGATTAAGCCGCAAAAGCTCTTTATTCGAACTGATCACCTTAAAACACTTAATGATTTTCAGCAATTGGCAGGAGACATTAATTGGATAAGGGGATTTCTTAATCTCCCTCGGTCAGAGTTGTTACCTTTGTTTGCCATTTTGGAGGGTGACCCTGAAGTCACCTCCTCTAGGTCCCTGACACCTTTAGCACTAAATTCCCTACAAAAGGTTGAGGCAGCTTTGTCTAGGGCTCAACTTTCACGGGTTGATTTAAAATTACCTATCGATTTATGTATATTAAAAACGAAAAATTATCCCACGGGGGTTCTTTGGCAAAATGGCCCCTTGTGGTGGCTTCATGGCAACTCGGTGGGAACAAAGACAGTCCAATATTTTCCTGAATTAGTGGCTAAACAAGCACTTTTGGGCATAAAGTATTGTTTGATGCACTTTGCAAAGATCCCAGATAAATTAATCATTCCATATACCCGTGAGCAAGTTGAGATTTTGGCCGCTACAGTGGATATGTGGGCGATTCTTGTTTGCTCATTCCCCAATATTATTGATAATCATTATCCTAAACATCCTTTGCTTGCCATAGTTAAAAAAGATTTAATATATTTTCCTGTTGTTACTTTAAAGAAACCCTTGGCTGATGCTTTAACCATTTTTACGGATGGATCAAAATCTGGACAAGGTGCCTTCCTTGTTCAAGGACGCCGACAGCCGGTGGTCTTTAATTTTCGGCCAAACGTCCCACAGGCTGTTGAATGTTTAATTGTGCTTGAAGTTTTTAAAAGATTTGATCAACCTATTAATTTATTTTCTGATTCACTATATGTAGTAAATGCTGTTGCTTCCCTTGAAGTTGCTGCTTCAATTAAACAGGCTAGTACAATTTCTAATGTTTTGCTACAGATTCAATCCCTTATTTTAGACAGAAAACACCCTTTTTATATTGGACATATTCGTGCTCACTCTATGTTGCCGGGCCCAATGGCAAAGTGTAATGACTTAGTGGATCAAGCAACTCGGGCTGTGGCTCTGGTCGCTGCTGATCCTGTAAAATTGGCAGAGGATTTTCATAGGTTGTATCATGTGCCTGCAAATACCCTTAGGAAAAGATATAATTTGCCCAGACATGTAGCTAGGAAAATTGTTAAAGCCTGTAAATCTTGTGTTACCTTTCTTCATCCTCCCCATGTGGGAGTAAACCCCAGGGGGTTGAGACCTAACGCCTTATGGCAAATGGATGTTACTCATTTGACAGAATTTGGTAAGTTAAAATATTTGCATGTGTCTGTGGACACCTTTTCTGGTGTCATTCATGCCACACCTTTGGCAGGAGAAAAGGTGTCTCACGTTAAAATACACTGCTTGGAAGCTTGGGCAGCTTGGGGAAAGCCCCTTAGACTTAAGACAGATAATGGCCCTGCTTATACTTCCCAGGGTTTTCGTGCCTTTTGTGCACAACTGCAAGTTGCCCACACTACCGGGTTGCCTTATAATCCTCAAGGACAAGGTATAGTGGAAAGAGCCAATAGAAGCATAAAAGAAATGCTTCAAAAACAAAAAGGGGGAATTGCTGAGTCAGCGTCCCCCAGGGAAAGACTTTCCCTTGCGCTCTTTACCCTCAATTTTTTAATTTTAAATGATAAAGACCAGTCTGCAGCAGACCGGCATGTGACAAGAGACTCTACAGACAATAAAGACATGGTTATGTGGAAGGATGTCATTGATAACAAATGGTATGGACCGGATCCGGCTATTACGAGATCCAGGGGAGCTGTTTGTGTTTTTCCACAGGATCAAGAAACACCACATTGGGTCCCAACTCGGCTAACAAGATTGGTCAAGGAAACTCAGGACGAAAAACAGGATGATCAAGAAGGCGTTGAGCGTGATAATATTATTGATGGTCAAGACCTATCACAGTCAAGGAGAGCTACGATGGGGGATCCTATCGGTGTTCCCGAGGCCGATGCCAGTTAGGAATGATGCCCGCCTTTTTGCGGATTGCCATTGTGACTGTCAATTCCACGCAAATGGATCCCGGATTTGTGGAGGGGCTCCAGTCCTGGATTTCCTCCGCTGTTTCCTGGTTCAAGGAATGGGTGGGGGTGGGGTTTATTTTTAGCTTGCTGCTTGGGCGGATGCGTGGTCTGCCTATGGTTGGTCTGTCGCCTTCGAGCCCAAACCAGTAGGGACAAAGTTGTTATTTCGCAAGCACTAGCCGCTTTGGAGAGTGGATCCTCACCCCAAATTTGGCTGTCGGCCCTGAGAGGTCATTAAGCCTTATCATTTCGCATAGCCCTAGCACCCCGAGGGATCTGGGGATCCCATTGCACCGGGACGGGTATGTGACTGATAACTTGGAACAGGGTGCAAGGCAAGTGCACTGCACTTGAGAAGAATTTTCCTCTCAAGAAGAGCACATTGGGCTGCAAGTGGGTTGATGCCCAAGGTCCCACCTCTGCAAAAAAAGGCATCGGACAGGCCTGGTCGTCACTGGGGAAGGCGCCCCCCAGGCGAAGGCCAGTGCAAGGTCCTATTTTTGAGGCAGAGGCCCGACCTCTACTCTTACCTGTTACCAAAACAAAAAGGGGGAACTGCAGGGAGCCGGGACAAACGCCATTACAAGATGGCGCCCACTTCCTTTCAGCTTAGAGGTAAATGACTCCATATTAGGCAAGTGCTTGGCGGGGCTGCGGGTCCCTAGCTTTGCGCATGCGCCATCATTGTAAATCCTGAGCCAATCCCGTGGCACCTGGTGACGGTAGAAGGCGGACAGCCAATCCTGAAGCGACCCGTGTTCCAAACCCTATATAAGCGGCTGCATTTCCTTGCTCGCTCTCTTGCGCTCAAGCTCTCCCTTCAACTAAAAGGCTCTCCAGTAAAGTGTGATCTGAGAAGACTCCTGGTGTGGTGGTCGTTCTTCCTCGCTGGCCGAGAAGGCGTTCGCCGCATATATATATATATATATATATATATATATATATATATATATATATGTATATATATATATATACATATATATATATGTATATATATATATACATATATATATACATATATATATATGTATATATATATAATATAGTAATTCAGAAATTAACAAAAATATTGAAGTTTTTATTCATCGTTAATCCACTGTACATCTTGAATTAAGTTGCAGGTCACCTTAAATCTTCCAAATTAGCTTATATGTGTATATAAAAAGATGTAATTTGATGTGAAAAACAGAAGATTTTTGGAGGAAGGGAGTAATGAAATGGAAATACAGGGAGGACAATCAAATGCTTTAAATATATTTTGGAAAGAGCATAACGAAACTGCCACTTCTAACAATTAATAACCATTAACAAAATAACTAAAAATTAATAAGTAAATAATATACTGCCTTCTAGTATTCGTTAAGAGAGCCATGATATGTCTTGTGAATAAAATGCTTATGTTAGATAGACTATGCTCATGCATAATTTATTTTATTATTGGCCAATTATTTAATTTAATCAATAAAAATATATCAAATAAGATTCCATGATAAAAATGTAAATAAGTTACTTAGCAATTGTTTGTGAAAAAATAGTCATGACTTTTAAGAAACTAAATGTCTGTTTCCCTACAAAGCACTGTTTTCGGTTTACAAATCTAATATTTCTACTAAGTTTAGAGATAATAATTGACATGAAAAACAAGTAACTGTACATCTTATTTCTTGAATGACTGATGTTTTAAACATTATCTTTTATTCAAATGAATACTTAGGTCTACTTTTTCAAAATAAATGCAATTTTATCTCCTTTCAGAACAAGTACTTTCTCTGCAATTAGTTGTATTAGTATATTCAGGTATTTATACGCTAAATTTTCTATGTTTGTTATGTAGATACATGGTTTTTCTATTCACAAATGTCTAACCTGTGGGATTTTTGCTTCATTAATATAAATTATCTCTGGTTGTTGTGAAGGCTCCAGTAAGCAGTATGGTCAAAAACATTTCCTGAATTCTAAATAATAAATCTAATCATTTTTAGCCTTTGATAATATCATTCATTTTCTCTTCAGAGCAATTAAACTAAAATAAATACTACTTTTTAAACATTTCACTCATATTGTAAATAATATTAACATAGTTCACACAGAGACTAATTATTTCAAACTCACCATATTTAATGATCATCGTGTGAAGAATATAGAGAGTAGAGGGTCCTTATACTCAATAATACTTGTGGTTAATTTAAATCAAATCATATATCTGGATTTCTAATTTGGAGTTTAATCATATGGAAACAGGAACATACTAAGAAAAATGATTACTTTGGGACCATTTTCTTGTTAAAATTATGCAGCAAAAATATCTCTAAGAAATGTATTTTTTAATAAAATGTTTCAACCCTTAGTTAAAGTGCATTATGCTTTCATATAAAGTTTATCTCAAAATAGAAATTCTGCAACTAATCTAATGTATGTTTTCATGAACAAAATGCTATGACTTCTAATCTTGTTACATGATTTTAATTATATTTTTGTTGTGACATGATTCCAATTTACACTTAATACTAACTTGATACAAATCATGCCCATGCACACTAACTTACATAAGATAATATTCAAACAAAATTATCTTTCTCCCTATCTCCCACAGGGAAGGGTGAGGTGTTGAAGTATATTAAATGAAAGCACTCTAAAAGAGAGTCTTTATGAAATGGAAATTTGTAACGAGAGGATGGGATCATGAGCAATTTCTACTTGGCTGAACAGGAATTCTCTTTTTACAGCACTTTCTAAACTTTTAATCACACAGGGAAATCCACAAAATTTGAAGTTCATATGAAGGAATTACATTCCTAAAAGATGTGGCAACCCTGCTCAAAAGTTCGGTCTCATCACTAGTTCTTTGTGTTTGCTGGCTGATCTATTTCTCTATCATATGTTTCATATTATTAAGCATATTAGTAATTCAGCTGTGAGTACACAGCAGGAGACTCCTGAAATCACTGCTATTGCTGGGTAATATTCAGGAGAGAGGGAAAAGATTATATTACTCTCCAATTCCTCCCTTTGGACTTCAATAAACAAATTAATTGTCAAAACAATCATGTAAGATGTTAGTTTACTTTTCTCTTTTTAAGTAGGATTAAGCAAGTGTTTTTCGCAGTAAAAAATGATGACAGTAATATCAGAATTCTGATATGAGTAACTTCTCCCTAACAAGCAATGCTCTATTGGCTGTAAATATGGAAGTCACACTTAAATTCTCTCTCTCTACAAACACTCACACAGACACAGACACAAACATACAGACACACAGACACAGACACACACACACACACACAGACACACACACACACACACACACACACACACACACACACACACAGCTGCCACCCAGACACATAAGAGATCAGTTCAATTCCTTGGTAATGATAGTTGATTGATGTTTGCTCCGTTGGTTTTTCTTTTTTTCAGGACCTTGCCTGGACCTACATCTTTCTCTGAAATCAAGTCCCCTGCTCTTAGTATACTGTGTCTATGTATTCATAGTATGTACCTGGCTCTTTCAGGCCAATTAATAATACCCTGAATAGAGTATCTTCAAACTTGACATTCAAGTCAAACTCCATGAATTCATACCATTATTCCAACAGACTAAAATTTATTGGATCTAGAAACCAAAAAAAACCCCACTTTGTTATATTAATAGGAATTGACCTCGTGAAAGTAGAATACTATTGATCAGGAACTGAGGTAAGAGGACAGGAATAAGTGGGAAAATGTAGAATACTGGATGTTTGTTAGAGATATAAAATCATCGTCTGTTGGATCATTTATTGTAAACTTATCCTATATTGAAAGCTCAATTTACATATACAGTTTTCCAGCTATTTGTTTACCCATCATTTCTGATCACAAATCCTCTTATGAATTTTTATAGTATCTTTGAATAAATCACATAGTTTGCATGTGCTTATCATCTTAAGGAAAAACAGTCTGCTTCTATATCTTTCGTCTATGTGACGTACCCTTATTTTTGGTTTCTCTGTTTGCTGAATAAATGTATTCCTGAAAACAGGATATTGACAACAAATCTGGGTTCAATTTTCATTTTTTAAATTTGAAATATAATATAAACTTTGTTGTGACTAGTCATTTTCTAAAACTGATATTCATGAACACTAATATTTTGGTGCCTTTAAGTAAATTGAGACTTGATGTGGTATGGTAGTTCTTGTGTCTAATTGACTTAACCATTAGATTATTAATGTATAAACAGGTGCATTGCACTTTTTTATTTTTATATATAAAACAGTCCCCAAGGATTTACTTTAAAGTGATAAGGGGGAGGCGGTTGTCTTCATGTTCCATAGTTTATATTTATTTCAGTAAAAGTACTAATAATACATGATGTATGCTGGAGCAATATAAAAGTTGAGAACATATTTCTAAAGAGAATGGGTTTATTGATTAAAACAGAAAACTTTGAAATAGTCATGTTTCTTGGTTGAAACTGTATAAATTTCATATGAATGTAGCTCCAGATGAGAATCAGGGATAAATTCACATATTACTGAGATTTACATCACAATATAAGCAATATAGTTATTTTAAGGAATTGGTCATTCAAAGCACTAGATACTTAATGGATGACGAAAGGAATTGAAAATAGCAGAGGAAAACAATTCAACATGCAGATATTATGATTTTATAATATTAATATGAAAGAAATGGAGCTTTTGCCTTTCTGAAGAAGAAAGTTTAGCCAGTAATTTCAATGTAAGACTTCAGTTGTAATGAGTCTAAAGTCTTTTTCTCCAAGATATTCAAGAGTACTATGCTCATCTTCTGAAGAGTAATTATTTTAATTAACTTTGCTTAATATTAATTTACTTGTAGCAAATAGGTTAAAATCTCTCCTCCCTTTCTTTCAATGTAATAACATACATTTCATATTATTAATGTCTCTTCATACAAGCCTGAAATCACTATTTCAAACTAACACAAACAAAAAATAAAAATAACCTGATACAACTACCACAAATCCTAAATTATGTTGAAAAAATCAACAAAATATAAAATATATCTGAGGAATTGGAAAAACAATGGCAAAATAACAACAGAAAATTCCCCTAGCTCTCTCTAATGAAACAGAGAATTAGAGTCCTAGCAGGTACTCCACTTCTAAAAAGTCACACCCAGTCAGTTATAACTATATATAGATATACAATTCAAAAGAAGATTTTATACTGTCTTCACAAGAAAACAGAAATATATGAAAAGGTGCCCAGCCAGGCAGGTGACTGCTGTGACTTTGTTGGCCAACATATTTAAAAGCACAGCTTCAGTGTGGAAATAAAAGGTCCACATGGGAAAAAAAAGCAGGAACAGAAATGTACATCGGAGACAGCCACATCCATACTCAGAGACAATTCAAGATACCATTGGGCAGCCCGAACTGTCATTGGAACCACAAGTATTAACATCACAACATCTCACCACAATTGATTTCTACTCCTACACTTAATGGTCTAGACAAAAACCTAATTCCACAAAAACAAATCACAACAGAAGATCCAACCAACATATGGCAAATCAACCAAGAACATAAAGAGTCACCTATTAAGATTATAGAACACCCAAAAGAAATCCTCCAAGTGAACAGAGCAAATCAGAAAAATACAAGAAAAGTGATGTCAAGGTAGTAAAATTCACACAGTAAATAACCAGGCATTAGAACATACAATGAGGGACCTAGAAGGTAGTTTTCAAAATACATTATAATTACTGCTGAAAATGTGATTAATGAAAAGATACAAAACCTCTACAAGGAAATTTATTGAACAAGATGCGAACAACCAAAGATTAGCAAAATAATTCATGGAGACTACAAACAGAAAAATAAATTCTGAAAAGGCAAGGGAGTCCATGGAAAAAATGGATGCCTAGTTAAAAGATATGAGAGAAGATACAGCTAAATAAACAACCCTACCAACCCCCTCACCCAAAGAAAATATGTAAAGAAAGTCCATACAAGGCCTAAAACAAACTTTATAAAGAGATAGAAACCCTAAAAAATGACCAATTATAAAACAGGGAAATCAAGAACAAATTATAAAGTCTTCACAGCAAAAAGATGACAAAGAAGATAATCTCAGGGGTAAAAGACCAAGTAGGTCTAAGAGGAAAGAGGAAATAATCATTTAGAACAAATCCAAGAAATAAGAAATGATCTTGCCAGAACTTCATGACTCAGTTAGAAGATCAAATTTGGGGGAGACTGGTCTCAAGAAGGAGAAGAGCAGGAAACTAAATGGATGAGAAACATATTACAGAATTCTAGCAGAGAACATTCCAAACGTCCAAAGAGATAGGCACATTTAGAAAAGAGAAGGCTTTAGAACACCAAACAGAATTCTAGAAGAGAACAACCCACCACCACATCATAATCCATTAGAGGATCATTAATGATCAAGGAAATGATTCTTAAAGCTGTCATAGAGAAAAGATTGATTATTTATAAAATATATACAGTCAGAATAAACACAGATTTCTTAGTTGACATGATAAAAACGAAGAGCCTGGCTTGATATATAACAAACATTAAAGGCAAACAACTATCAACAGTGAATATGGTCCCAAGCCAAACTCTCCACCACATCAGCAGGATAGAAGTTAATCAAATATATCCTACAGAGAGAAGATCAAGAAGAACAGGAACTGGTTATATAAGATGATAACTAGGTAAATATATTAAGAGTAGATGAGGCACAGCTCCTAAGGGCTCCTAAGAGAATTCATGCAAATAGATAAAGTTAGAGAAAAACTGAGACATCATAACATAAATTAGCAAAATTGTGAATGTTATGAGAGTACTTTGAAAACCATATACCAATCACCTGGAGAATCCTGGAGTAATTGATGCTTTCCTATACTCGAACTGAACCAAGAAGTGATACATAAGAAGTAATGAAAATGAAATGTCAATAAACAATTTCCCATAACAGAAAAATCTAGGACTCAATAGATTTACCGTGAAATTAAGGCCTGCAAAGAACTTACAATACTCAGCTCTAACACTTCAATGGAATAGAAAGAGAAATGGAATTATCAAACACAATCTATGAAGCTAGAATTAGACTCTTCCACAAATCAGCTAGGGACTCATCAAAGAAAGAGAACTATGAAATCAGCTCTTTGATAAGCATTGATGCATAACTTCTCAATACAATTCTCACCAACCAACTTCAACAATTACCAAAAAAAACATGCTATGATCAAATAGTATTCATCCTAGGATACGGCTGGATTCAATATAATTGTCAATAAACATAGCACACACCATCAGAAGAAGCAGGGACAAGAACCATATGATTGTTTATATGGATGTAGAAATAGTTTTTAACAAACTCCAATACCCCTTTATGATTGAAAGGAACGTATGGAACTTTCCTCAATATAATACAGAGTATGTATAGGACAAAGAGAAAATAAGCATGTACCTAACGATGGAGGCATGAAGACATTAAAATCAGGAATGAGAAAAGGATGTCCACTCTCTCTACTACTCTTCAATATAGTAGTGGACTTTCTAGCAAGGACAATAAGCAAGATAAAAATATAAAAGGGATCCAAATATGAAGGAAATAAAACTATCCCCTTTCACAGATGAAATGATACTTTATATAAAGGACCCTATAGCTCCCCCCCCCCAAATTTAGTAAAAGTGATGCTAATCTTCAGCAATGTAGCAGGGTATAAAACCTACAAGAATCAGTAGTTTTCCTGTGTTACCAACAATGGGAAGATCCAGGCTGAAATCCAAAAAACAACCTCATATGTATTAGCCTCAAAATCAAATCAAATCTAAGCAAAACAAAACAACAATAAAACTAGGAATTAATTAATTTAACAAAAATGTGAAAGACCTCAATTGTGAAAACTTTAAAAGCCTAAAAGCGAAATTGAAGGAGATTCAAGGAAATGGAAAGTCTTTCAATGCTCCTGGTTGGAAGAATTAACATTGTGAAAGCTGCAATACTGCCCCCAAACAATTGGCAATGCAATACACATAAACATCCCTACAATATTCTTCAATGCAATAGAGAAAGCAATCCAAATTTATTATTGAATTACAAAATTACAGTTCAAAGAGAAGGCTTAGAAATGAACTCATAGGCCTATAGTCATCTTACACACACACACACACACACACACACACACACACACACACACACACACACACACTGGAATTCTATTCACCCATCAGAAAGGATGACTGTTCACCAGTCTTAAGGAACATCAAAGCCTTGGGAAAATTATACTAAGAGAAAAGAATGCTGACTCAAGCAATATAGGTTTCATATATTCATTCATTCATGGTAGCTAGAAGGTACCTACAAATCTACAAGAGAGATTCTTCTATGGCTAGGGAGGTTGAGCATTTCTTCATGTGGCTATTGGCCATCCTTTTTTCTTCTTCAGAGAAGTTTCTCTTTAAGTCATTAGCTCACTTATTTATTGGGCAGTTGTTTCTTTGAGGATTTGTTGTTGGGGGATTTAATTTTTTGAGTTCCAAGTATATTTTAGATATGAGACCCTTGTCCGTTGCCCTAGCCATAAAAGAAATGCAAATCAAAACGACATTGAGATACCACCTCACCCTTGTTAGAATGACAAAAATCTAGAACTCTAATAACAACAGATGATGGAAGGGATGTGAACAGAAGGGAACCTTACTTCATTTTTGGTGGGAGTGTAAACTTGTTCAACCACTTTGGAAAGCAGTATGGAGGTACCTCAAAAGACTCCACATAGAGCTCCCCTATCACCCAACAGTCCCACTTTTGGGCATTTACCCAAATGTTTACAAACAAGACCACACTAAAGTTACCAGCACAGCTATGTTTATTGCAGCATTATTTACCATAGCTAAGATATGGAACCAACCCAGATGCCCCTCAGTAGATGAATGGAACAAGAAAATGTGGTATATATACCTATGCCTCCATCAGAAAGAATGACATTGCCCCATTTGTTAGGAAATGGAAAGGCTTGGAAAAAATTATATTAAGTGAAGTAAGCCAAGCCCAAAGAAACATAGGACCCATGATTTCTCTTATTTGCAATATCTAGTATATGTATGAGTCAAGCAGAAAAGGTCAGATAAGGTGATGTTAGGAAAATGAACCCTAAGATATGTATTTAAATGTTTTTTTTTTCTTTCTTGCATTTGTTTCTAACGCAATTATAAGATTATTTCTTTGTTGCTTCGTATGTCCCTCCCCCACAGTATAACCCCTTTTTTCACTGTATTTGATCTCGGTATAATTTGTGGAGGTGAAGGGGAAAAACAAGTCGTTTAAGGATACAGGTCGACCTGTTGCAATAATGAGAAGTACAAGTTGTCATGTCAAAAACGAACTTTACAATTTGGGGGGGGGAGGATTGGGTAAGGGGGGAGGGAGGATGGGAAGGGATGGGAAGGGTAAACAAAGGAAGAGGCTACAATGCTTGATAAGATATATACTCACTATCTTGCCCATGTAATTGTAACCCCTCTGTACAGTATTTTCACAATAAAAAAATGAAAATTAAAAAAAGAGAGAGATTCTTCCTCCAGTTTGAATTGCCATTATCAAGAAAACTGACAATAGCAAATGCTAACGTGGATATAGCCAAATGGGAACTTTATTACACTGTTGGTGGGAAATTAAATTTGTTCAACCATTCTGAAGTGCAGTACGGACTTTCTGCAAAAGACTAAACAGATCTCCCTATGACACAATAATTCCTCTCATGGGCAGTAATCCAATAAATAACAAACAAGCTCACATTAAAGCTACCAGTATAAGCATGTTCAGGGCCCAGGCCCAGAGTTCAAGGACTGGAAAAAAAGTTACCACTGTTGGTATTTGTTTCCCCAAATATGAACTTTTGACATAAGATACAAAATCTTTCTATTTGCAACAGTTAGAATAGGACTTACCTGTAGTGGGTGATAAAATGTCTTCTTTGTTGAATGTTAGGAAAAGCTGTAGGCAGTCCAAGAAAAGGGAGACTTTTTGTTGTTGTTGTTGTTGTTGTTGTTGTTGTTGTTGTTCGAGGTGCTTGAAGCCTGGGCTTGGGCACTGTCCCTGAGCTCTTCAATTCAAGGTGAATGCTTTACCTTTTGAACCACATCGCCACTTCTAGTTTTCTGGTGGTTAAATGGAGATGAGTCTCAGGGACTTTACTGCCCAAATTGGCTTTGAACAGCAGTCCTCAGATCTTAGCTTCCTGAGTAGCTAGGCTTACAGCTGTGAGCCGCTGTCACCAGGCAAAAATGGGAGATTTTTATAAAAGAAAATCCACCTCTTCACCTGTGTCTAAACCTCAGATATTACTATTAGAACACTTCATCCTCAACTTATTTGATCTGACATTTGTAAATTTTCTCTTTTCCTTCTTGTGGAAATACTGCAGTCAATGTCAACTCAACTGTGGGACTGGATCAGTTGTATGGTAATCGCTAGCTAGCACCTAAACCAAAAACATTTACATCAAAACAAATGAAACCCTCATTTCGAATAATTGCTTTCTCTTTTTATTACAAATCTTGATTACTTCTTAATGTGATATTGGACCTCCTAACAGTGTGATGACTTTTTCTTTCTCTTGAGCAATTGTCCTTCTTCCACATGGGTCAAATATTTAAGATTTCAAAAATTTCCATTGATAATTCATTAAGTTGACCTCGAAGAAATTGTGCATTTCTGGAATTGGTCTTCTGTGTTGTTCTTACATGCACAGGCTTTCTATGATTTATTTGTTTTATAAGGAATTATATATTCCAATCTTTGTGTGACCAATTTTAGTCCCTCTCATCAGTCTTTCCTACCCTCTCTCAGGAGTCTTTAATTTCAGCCTGCCTCATAAAAAATATATTAGTTATCAGCTAAATGACTCCCAGCTTCAGTTTTTTGCCTGACTTCATGTAGGCTGTGATAGGAGCCTTGACTTGCCTTGCTTACTGGAGTTTTTTACTTGTTTGTTTTGTTTTGTTTTTAGTGGTCTAGGATTATTAGTCAATATATTAGCTTCTCTGGGCCGCAGTGATCACCTGGACTAGAGTCAATGGGTTTTTGTCCTAATGATACAAAAACAGCTGACTAAATTCATGTTTTAATTGTCTCAAAATGAGGCAATCTGGCATCCTTGCAAAGCCATCAATAATATTCTGCTACCACTTACAGAAATGGTCTATCAAGATGGCTTTTCAAGGTTGACTGTAAAAAATGTTTATTTCTGTGTGGGAGGACCATATAAAAATCAAAAAATAAATCACATCGTACATTATAAATACTTTAGAAACAACAGCAAGAAAAAAAACCACTTGTGTCCCTATCTTGGGGTTCAGTTAGCTTAACATCACCTTATCTATTCCTATGCACATAGCTTTTGACCTTTTCTGCTTATCCACGACATATATTAATTATTGCCAATAAGGGATACCACGTGACCGATGTTTCTTTGGACTTGGATTATTTTAGTTAATATAATTTTTCCAAGTCTTTCCATTCTGTAACAAATTGGGCGATGTCATTCTTTCTGATGGACGATAGAATTCCCATACACACACACACACACACACACACACACACACACACACACACACACACAAACTCACAATGTTTTCTTGATCCATTCATCTACTGAGGGACATAGGGGTTGGTTCCATATCTTAGCTATGGGAAATAATGCTGCAATAAACACAATTGTATTGATAATTTTCATATGGTCTTTTTGCTGACTATTTAGGTGAATGCCCAAAAGTGGGATTGCTGGGTCATACGGGAGCTCTATGTGGAACCTTTTGAGGAACCTCCATACAGCTTTCCAAGTGGTTGAGCAAGTTTACACTCCCACCAAGAATGAAGTAGGGTTCCCTTCTGGCCACATCCCCTCCAGCATCTGTTAATGTAAAAATGTGGAGCGCTTCTCGAATTTGCGTGTCATAGTTGCACAGGGACCATGCTAATCTTCTCTGTAATGTTCCAATTTTAGTGTATGTGCTGCTGAATTGAGCACAGAACTTTTATATATATATAAAGTGGAATTGATTTTCTTAAACTAGACATTTCAACAAAAAGTAAGTTCAAAAGAATTGTTGTGAAATTTTAGAACCATGTATTTCTTACATAAGCACACATTTAAGACTAAAGTCAAGACTGATATGTCAAAAACAAAATAATTCCACATATTTGTTGTTCAACAGATGTGTAGGGGGAGGAATTCAAGTATTCTCTACAAGGCACCTATCATAATGAACACTGCAGCAAGAGTTAAGTTTTTTTTAATGTTTTAATGTTTTAAATATGTTTAATTTTGGGAATTTGCTTATATGCCAAAATTAAGATTGTTTGGTAGGTCATATAACTTTTCTATAAAGTATTTAAGATTTATGGTAGCACACATATACTACTAAGTATGTGCAATTCAGAGTTTATAGAAAATTTACTAATGAAAAGTTGCAAAGTCTTTGTATGAAGAAACAGTGAAGAGTTAAGACTTTGTTAACTACACAGTTTCTGTTAAAACTTTAGGGCTTCCTTACTTTATATGTTAGCGAAGAACAAAAATGATTATATAAACCATATACAGATGATGAGACGAGACATAAATAGTAATCTTAGAGGGTAAATTTAAAGACTACTCATAGCCTATAAAACTCTTGTTGAACATCATAATCTTAGCCAGTTTTAAATGTACAGGAATATGAGAAAATAGTAAAATCTAATATGTAGTACACTTCAAATACTGGAAACAATGGTATTTGGTTTTTATTTTATTAATCATTAATATTTAATTATTGATTTTCTTTATTTGTAGCATTGTTTTCCTTTTTGTAATATAATACAACTTTTTGTAAGTCATCATTACGAGATACTTTGAGAATGTTACTGGGATGGCCATACCATTTTTTATAGGTGCATGTGAATTTACAAAGAGCAAAATTAAGAACAAAATATTGATTAAAATTTTCTCAAGTAGAGTTTGAATCAGGAGTGTTGATAAATGTCCACACATAAATCTTAGCCCTATGCTGAAGCAGTGGTTTTACAGAGTTGAGGCCACAAAATTGAGAGACGGTTTTTGTGTTTAGGTTTTTGGTTTTGTTTCTGTTGGTTGTGGGCCTTGAACTCTGGGTCCTGTGTACTGCTCCTCAGCTCTTCATCTCAAGGCTATTGCTACCACTTGAGCCACAGCACCACTTCCATCTTTTTCTGCTTATGTGGTGCTGAGGAATGTGGTGTTGATGGGTTATCATACATCAAATACCTTCAAATGTACATGTAGAGTCTAAAGATAGCAGTATGAATATTCTCATACAGCTCTTGTTTATCTGTTATGCACTTTCAGTATTATGATATTTCTCTCTTTCATTCTCTCTTATTTCCTCTCTTTTTCTTTCATGCTCCATGTCTGCTACTTAGAATTTCTGCTGGGCTACTATTATCCTTCAGGACCCACTGGGATTTTGGGAACATGATAGGGACCATCAGTTACCCTTGCATTCTTTAAGAGTTGTAAGAGTGATGTGATATTATCCTTTGCCATTCTAAATGGCAAAACAACAGATCTAGGAATTCCTGTTCACTTTTAGTACTATTACAAATTTTCCTCATAGAAATCATTGGGACGGATAAAGATACTTTTAACCTGTGTCCTAAAGATCTTTTCCTTTTACAAGCAACCTTTTTCTTTTATTATCAGTAAGTAACAAAAACAAAGCTATCCTATGGAAAGTAGACTGAAGTTGTTCACAGGGATGGAAAACAAGGAAGTGGGGGAAGTGAGCACAGATCCTCAGAGCAGTTTATCATGTACACTTTGTAAGAATGACAATGTGCTGGGAAGTCTAGATTAAATCACTAAACACCTGAAATATATAAATATATAAATATATGTACATATATTTATATATGTATATTTATTTATACATGCATATATGTGTGTATATGCCCTTATATATGTACACATGTATATTGCTCTACATACAAATACACACATACATATACACATGTATACATGCACACATGGAGAAAGACGCATAGATACAGCCAACACAAGTTTCACTACTTGTTGAATATGCCCTAGACGGAGGGTTGGAACCAAATATGTTGAAGATATATTTGTCTCTAAGAGTTCTTTTAGCACTTCTCTTATCTCTTAAAACTGGTAAGTTTTGACAGATTCGACTTGCAAATGCAGTACAAGTGATAGCAAATCACCCAGAAATCTCAGTAAGTATAGGTTATATGGTGTCTCCTTGCTCCCCACGGAATGCTTGCTCTTGTAGACACTCTCAACAACCAAAACAGCAGGAGAATATCCTGGTAAAGAATAAAGTTACACGGCATCTTTCATTGAGCTCTTTTCCAACAGCCAGCATCAATTCCTAAGTAATGAGTGAGTCCACAGAAGACTGGAGCTCAGGTCAATATTTAACCAACCCATGTGATAAGTCTAAAGTGAGAAATGCTGACCGAGGTCTTGCATTTCCTGGCCACGAAAATAAGAAAAAGTATTTGTAATGTATTAAAATTTGAGAATAATTTGTATCCTGTCAATAAATGTGTAGAATACAATTATACCAACTGACAAAAGATGCATTTCATTTGTGTGCTTTTGGACTTGGCGAGTGATTTTAAGTGTGTCTCACAAGTAGAATCAACATAAATCAAGCCAGCATTTCTTCATTTAAGATACAAGGAAAGGATACAGGTTGACCCATTGTAGCAATGAGATGTACAAGACACTCTTTCTGGGGGGACTAAGACCACATGATGGGTTTTTCTGCAACCCCCATTATTCCACCAACTTTACTCCCCTCTCCTTTTCACTCTTCTAAGGGTTAAAATATTTAATTCATACACTAATCCACCTCATCACCAAATTTGATTTAAAGGTTTTCTGCTCTTGTTATCAATGTTTGTTTAAGGGTTGAAATTCTGTGTGTCAAAATTTGCCTTGCATTTTGTTTGGTATTACCTACTATTCTGACATTGACCACGTGGTTTTATCATATTGGGAAAAAAATATCACTTTGTCACTGGAATTCCAAAAAAACGTATAGCCGATTTTCATTTTTTAAAAACCCAAGTGCATCTTAGAACTTTAGTTTAAAAGTGTGTGTGTGAAAACATGTTCAACATAATCTAATTATAAAAACTCTGTAACAAGTTATCTTCTTCTATGTCTTTCTTTTTTTTTTTTTTTGGTCCAGTCGTGGGGCCTGAAGTCTGGGCCTGGGCACTGTCCCTCAGCTCTTCAGCTCAAGGCTTGCGCTCTACCACTTGAGCCACAGCACCACTTCCGGCTTTTTTTCTTTTTGCTTATGTGGTGCTGAGGAATCGAAACCAGGGCCTCATGCATGCAAGGCAAGCGCTCTACCACTGAGCCAGCTTCCCAGCCCCTTCTTCTATGTCTTGATAGTGATACTTCCTATCAAATTTGCTGTTTGTTAAAAGAAAACCTTTTTTTTCAAGTGTAGTAGTAAAAGGAATGAGACCCAACTCAGCTCCTAGCCAGGTGTGATGAAAAACAAACCAGTAAGGAGGTAAGAATTGTCTTAAAATGTTTGTTCCACATATCTGTTTCTGTCCCCAGAAACTTCGAGTATAGGAGATGGTATGAGTCAGTATAACATGTGGAGGAGATGGGGACAAACAAGTCGTTTAAGGATTCAGGTGGACCTGTTGCAACAATGAGAAGTACAAAATGTCATGGCAAAACCAGCTTTACAATGTCGGTGTGGGGGGGAGGGGGGGTATGATTGGGTGGGGGGGAGGGGGGAAGCTTGGAAGGGAGGTGAAGGGTAAACAAAGGAGGAGGCTGCAATGCTTGGTAAGAAATGTATGCATTATCCTGCCCATGTAATTGTAACCCCTCTGTACAGTATGTTCTCAAATAAAGTAAAATACAATTTAAAAAAAAAGACAGCTTGTGAGTAAAGTTCATAAGTAATTCTTGACTGTGATTTAACATTAAAACTAGCATGTCATTCTCTATGTCCATCTAAAGTCGTTTCTTTAACGTCTGTGTATAATTTTGTAAGTAACTAAACAGGAGTTTTGACAATTCATCTGAGGGAGGCGGTCTTGCCCAGATCCTGCCTGGACCATCCTACCTCCACCATGGTACACTGGAGTCCTGCCTGACTCCATCACACACAGCTGATTCTTGGTAAAAGACTGATTTAGATTTACAAACTCTAACTCTTGTGGGACACTCTCTGTAAACCTTACTCATCCTGATATGAAAAAGCCAGCTATGTTGTTATACTATTGAAACATGTATAGGCCAGGAGAGCATCTCATACAATTTAGTTATCAGGTTTTCCAGGCATACAAGCTATGCTCAAACTCTTGTCCCATCTATTGAATTTTGTCATTGCAGAGTTCTGGCAAGGACTTGTTGATCAATTCTTGGCAGGGTGCACATAAACTCCACTTGTTCTCACTGATCTCTTTGTTGCTTTAATTGGAAATGATAAATGGTTTTTGTGGCAAAGATTGCAGTTCAAAGCCAGCCCAGGTAGACAAATCCCTTAGACTCTATCTCCCAACTAACCATCAAAATGCCAGGGTAGAAGCTGGCTCAAAAATTAAACAGCCAAATGCTAAATGTGGCCCTGTGACTCAAAGTGGTAGAATGCTAGCCTCGAGCAGAATTGCTCAGGGAAAATGCTCAGGCCTTGAGTTCAAAGCCCATATCCCAGCCACAAGTACCTAGATCCCAGGACAAGGTGGAACAGAATAAGAGGAAAAGATGTTACATCATCCACTTTGTGCCTGCCCTTTCAAAATTAACCAGATCCAGGTCACTAGAAACAAGTTGAGAATCTTGTCCATCTAATGTCCATATCTGTCTAACTCATAAATGCACAGGAATTTACATTCTTGCCTTTGTTACCTGCTATTTATAGGAAATGATCAAGGTCTCTCACCAGGGCCTTAACTACTCCAATCCAGCCCTAGTTTCTGACTGGTTATAGGTTCATGATCCAAATGGAACTTTTCTGGTTTATTCCCTTGTTGTGTTTTCTGATGTCACTCATATCAACTAGTCCTGCCACCTTGTCAGCCTTTTGCCTGATCTCAGTATTTTCAAGTTTCTCTCTAACAGGATAACAGCCCTCACTCAAACCTGGGACCAAGTCAAGGACATCCGATTACTGCAGGCAGCCAGAGGCTTTGCTTACACTGCCCTGGACCGAGCACAGACTTGGACCTGAAGGCCCCAGCCCCAGTGACTACTGAACACACTCATGACAGCTGGAAGTATCCAGAAAAGACCACGACGCCCCTCCACCTTTTATACTCCAGGGTTCAAAATGATGGAATCTGCTTTGTTCTCATAACTCCATGATTCTCTTCTCTCAGCCCAATTATTTTTATGTATCCAAAGATCCTATATGAAGAACTTGCTTCTCCCCACTTGGCCCTATCATTTTATGTATCTAAAGATGGAATATGAAGGATTGACCCCCACCCTGCTGTCCCAGGCTCATACACAATACAGGCAAAATTCCAGGTATGTGTGAACTCCTTTTATGTGCAGGCAGGGCAATCCATATAATCCCAGTTGTAAACATCCCATTGTGGGCCCAACTGAAAGGCCCCCACTTTCCTTGACCTAGGGGCTTTTCATTAACCTCTACCTCCTTGCTCAGTCCTCCTATAAAAACTCAGATCCTGTTTCAGCTCCCTCACACAACCTCCAAACCTGCTTTTCCTCAATAAACAGTCCTCGTCTATTGATGAAGTCAGTCCTATTCCTTTTCCATTCTCCTAAATTTTCCTAACAAGGACAGGCTGTATTCTATGACACAGAAGAGAGAAAATTACTAAGCATTCATTTACAGCCTTCTGAATATTTCTGATTCTGCACACATCAATTATCTATCCATACCTATGTCCAAGTGAGAGGATTTTAAAAGAATTTAGTGTTGGTTCCAATGCACTACATTAAGATATTTAGAAACAACTGAGAAACCTAAAGGTCTATACGAATTTTTGGTGGGACTGAAGGGATAGCAGAATTTGGTTTTCTATAATTTGAGCAATTTGCAAAAAGAATTGGCAAATTACAATTTACATTTGCAGCAGACTTGACACATTAATTTTTGTGTATTGAAAGGAGCACAAGGCTCAACAATATGTCAATGCTATCCTCTTATTTATCTCTAAAGGTTTATATTCTGGTCATTTAATATTAAAACCTCAAAAAAATTTTAATCTTTAGCAAGTCATGCAAAGGGGCTTCACTTCATATTGTCACTGTTGAATAATGTGTATGTGCATTTCAATGTACAATACATCTGGATCATTGTCAATCATTCCACTTTTCGAATTTTTATACATTTTATAGTAAAAATCGTGTACAGAGGGGTTACAGTTACATGAGTAATGTCTTCTGCATCATATTCACAAATTTTAAGTGAATATCGAAGATAATTTACCTAATATTGGAAGTTTAGGAGCCGTCTTCATTTTCTGATGATATTAGCAAGAGTCAGTTTAATTATGCAGATTCCACTATGGAGTTAGCCCTTTAGTCTTCTAACTTTTCGATAAATTTAGAGTTATTTTTTATTAAAAATTAACAAACGTTTTATTTCAGTATTTGTAACGCTGCCCTAATTATTTTAAAACTTTCACATTAAGCTAGGCTGATCTTTTTTCCCATTTACCACACTAGCTCAGGTTAAGTCTCCTTCGGCTTTATTGTTTGAGAGGCCAAGGGAAGAGGGTAAACAGAAAGATGATTATTACTCAGATATCTCCTTCCTCTTCTGTTTTTGCTATTCTTGTTGAGAGGAATACTAGATCAGGGAACAATAGTAATGCTTGATTTCACCATACAAGGGAGCATTCCTGGCATGTCAATTATTGTTTCTCAGAATCACTTGAACTGATTACTCTTTCCTTTTCTGTAACTGTCACCTCACTCTGGCACCCTTGGTGCAGAGGGAAGCACACTAACAGGTTTTTAGCTGTAAATTTGTATTCTATATCTTAACTTACTACTACCAAAAACATAAAGCTTTGGCTATATAAATGCAAAGGCACTGATTGTCCAATAATACCTTATAGGCAATTCTACTCAGCTCTCTCCTCCTCTCCTATCCTCCCTTCTCTTCCCCTCATTTACTCTCCCTTCCCTTCTTCATTCCTTTTTTCTCTGTCCTCCGTAATCATCTCTAACTTCTCACTTTCTATCTTCCAGTAGCAAGTGATTTGGTTTATCAGACAACACATAAATCATTGAACAATTATTTTTCTCCTTTTTGTGATTATTCATTTTTACAAGAAGTGAGTTTTAGTAGAGCACCAGTGGCTTCCACCTAGCTACTAGGTAGGTTCAAATTTGACAATTGCAATTCCAAGCTATTCCAAATGAATAAACCTAAAAGATTCTTTTCTCCACTTGTAGTAAAAGGAAGAAATGAAGGTGTGACTCATTTGGTATAGTCCAAACACTGAGAATTAATGCCCAGATAGAGCTCAAGGCCAGTAGTTCAAAACCCAGTACCAACATAATATTAAAAAATGCGTCCTTCTATTTTGAATGGGGATATTTCTCCAAAAATTCATACCCAGGACAATTTTCAAGGTCAAAGATTTTTTCAAAGGCTCTTTCATTTCTTAACCTGATTTCTCGGCTTGATTTACTTTATAGGAAATAGGAACCATTTGTTAGGAAATGGAAAGACTTGGCAAATATTATATTAAGTGAAGTAATCCAGGCCCAAAGAAACATAGGTCCCATGGTTTCCCTTATTTGCAATATCTAGTATATGTCTGAGTCAAGCAGAAAAGGTCAGATAAGTTAAACTAAAATTTTTTCATCATGTCCCTAACAAGAATCTCCAAGATTGGCCTTGATAATTCCGTCATAGAAGACTGGGTTCATGCAAATGTCAGTTATGTTTGGGGTCCAAAGTTTTCCACAGTTGCTTAGGTTGCAAATCTCTCACAGCACATATAGTATCTGGAAAAAGTGCTGTCTTGCTAGGCACTTAAGGTATTTTTGAGGATCACAGTTCATTGCCAGCCCAAGTAGGAAAGACCATGTGATTCTTATCTCCAATTAACCATCAGAAAACCGTAAGTGGCACTATGTCTGAAGTGATCGAGTTCTGGCCTTGAGCCCCATGACTGACCAAATAAAAAAGAAAAAAAAGTATATATATATATATATATATATATATATATATATATGATGAGATGAATTACATTTAAATATGTATCAATATATATGATACATATTTAAACTAAATATATAATTTATTTATAGTATATTCGTATATTTATATATATAATATGTTCATATTTTATCTGTATGTTTATAAATATATTTGTAATTTATATCCAAAGAGTACATCTGAAGATTTTGGGAAATTTTAGTTTCTAAATGATTACTACTGAGCCATCATACTTTCAATCATTTTTTCCACTTATTACAATGTCTGCAGTAATAAGACTGAATGATTATGGAACAGTGCATTTGTTTTATTCCTTAAGATTTTGGATTAGAAACATCTATTTATTTGGTATGAAACCTACCAAAATGTGATCTTGAAATCACACTCCACAAACTGGACATATACATCAATTTAGCAACTTTATTTGAATTCTGTATCTCATATACATTCAGCTTCCCTACAAACATGCATGCATATTCATGTTCACATACATCCCCATACTCACATGACATACTAAATGTAACACTGTAATAAAAAATAACTTAATTACTGAAAAAGAACACCATCACAAATGTAATTATATATCATTTTTTAAATATAATGCATAATTGAAATACTGATGAAAGTGCAGCTGGGAAGATGTTTCAAATAGAGTGCCAACCTAAAGATCACGTTTCTCAATCCAAACACCATTATTTCCATCCTTCCTTCTCCCATTAAAAAAATGAATACAGAATTCACCTACGTGTTTCTTAATCATTGATTGAATAAAGAAATTGTAATATATATATATATTTATGCATATATACACCATAATATATTATTTAGCCACTCATGATAATGAAATACCTTCATCTTCAGGAAAATAGATAGAAATGGAAACCTTCATATTAAAGCAATAAGCCATACTGTGTAAACAAATACTAGATTTCTCACATGTAGACTCTAGTTCCAGAAAATAAAATGAATGACCCACGTATAAAAGATGGAACTGATTGAGTTTGGAAAAAAGTGAATAAGGAGATGAAGAGAAATAGTGTGGAATAAATATGTTCAAATAATTCATAAGTTAGTATGATCACATAATAAAATTTCAGTTATAAAAATAGGATAATGAATTAATAAAAGGAATAAAATTTAATAAGCAACATTATGAGGACATATGTGTATAACACAATAAAATTACTTTGTGAAATTAATATTTGGTAATAAGAAGAAAAATTCATTCCAGTTGTTATAAATTCATATGTTAATTTCCTTTTTTGTCAGTTATTTCCCTGACAAAATAAAAGGAGAAATAGGCTTTGCTCATTTAGAAAGACAATCTTGTCCAATTAGCATTAAAGTATTCTAGTTAATTACTGTCAATGTGAAATTGTTCAATCAAATTCAGTATTATATTAGAATATTTCTAATGCATTCTTCAAAATATTCTCTATAGGTATGTACTTTTTGCTATTTATTGAATATGTTTTGTTTACTTAATTGCTATATACCATTTTCTGAATGGAGTTTGGTTTATGCAACTAGGATATATCATACCTGACCAGAAAATCAATTATTCAGTTTTCTTTTTTATCAAAAATGCTTATTGTGAAATAAAGGGCTAAATCCAAATTATGTATATTTGAAGACAGTACTTGGTTAGTCCTCACATTCCCCATTCCCTTCTTGAGAATAATACACATTGTAAGGAAATGCTTAGAATGTTTTGGAGAAATAGCTTGACTTTAAACCAGTGAGTTACTCTATGCTGCATTTTGTTTACTTTATATACAGAATAGCTAAATTCTTACCTTATCATTTTCCTTAGGCTTTATACTCAGGTTTAATCGCTGATGGGAGACAGATAAATATATAAACATTTTTTAACAATGGTTAAATTTAGGTACAACTAAACTCATGCAGATAGGCCTCATAAGTCATGAGACCATGATATCAAAATGTTAACCTATACTTACTGGTGTCATGTTATGTGATTTTGCGTATTATAAACAGTGGTTATTAGCATTTGTTTTGTAAACAACATCATTTCATGGGTTAGGAACTGAAGTGAGACATTACACTCAGAACAAAATTTAAGGAGGCACCCAAAATTAGTTACCAAGATATACATCATATAACACAATGTTTGAAAAATGCAAGCTAAAGGAAATACTTTATGAAAAATCAACAATTAAAATCAATACAGAACCAGTAGGACTGATTTTTCTTTTACCCCAGTTGAAATACGGCTTGCATGATGACTTTTCTGATTTTATGCTTAGTTAGGTCTTGATATTTAGTTGGAGAAGCTATGTTCTTTCATGTATTCATTTGTTAGATCAAAGAGGAGATGAATTCCATGCCAGAATCAACATGCATTATAATGCTATAATTGTATACTTTGCCAAAGTTTCAAATCAGCTCGAGTAGCTTGGGTCTTTTTCAGATCTAACTAAATAGGTATGCAATTTTGTCAGTACTAGAAAGATTTTGACCACCAATTATTAAAATAGTATTTTCCAGAAACTACTATTCTCTTTCATGAGATTTTTAATTTCATTTATGTAATGTGCTGATGTTTTCCTTCAGAAAACCCACATTCAGTAATCTACAAACAGTGTAATTTGGAGTAGTTTAAAATTATGTACACTCATGTACACTGCTCAGATTCTATTATGTGCATATTTTGTTCTTGTTAAATCAATGGTATTTACTATTGGACTTATTCATTGCATTTCTGAATTTTTTTAGTTTGTCATGATTTTTGTGATTTAGTACTATAGCATTTTTCCTTTTAAAGATGTGCAGATCTTTATTAATATACAGTTACATTTGTTTTAAAACATTTGATCCAAAGGATTTGCTATATTAGGTTCATCCAGATGAATTTAATTACAAATGAGCACAACCTTATTTCTGAGAGACAGTTATAATTATAGCTCTACTCAAATTAACATGTATTTGAGGTTTTGTACTTAAAAAAAAACTGGGCCCAACATGTTTTTGTTCCTGGGGGAGTTCCCCTTTCTTGGTTGTTTTTCCGGCTGTGGTGACTTTAACATATATGTGCATTTTATTTCAGGAGTTTTGTGTATATATTTTGTTTCAAATAACAGGAAGTACAAAAAAAATCTGTGATTTAGAACTTTCCCAAATAGAATTCTAAGACAGACACTGACAAGTGGGAGCGGGCAGGTCTTAGTGAAGGGGGTATCAAAATAAAGAGACATTGATTGATTTGAGTTGAATTCTGCTTCCTTTTCCTCACTATTTCCAAAGGTATTACTTCAAAGTCTTTAGTGAAAGGAAAATAATTTTGTCTGTAAGAACTCAGAATTTTTGTTTTAATTGGGACACAATTGGGAAACACTACACATTCATATTTTATTTTAACTCTAAAATCTTTTTTTCCCTTAGTGTAAAACCACAGATGTGAATTTATAAAGTTAAAATAACACCTAGTAATTTATATAAAATGGTGCAAACTATTTTCACTTTACACTATACACAATATTGAATGTAATAATTATAGTGTGTAAGATAGTATGTAATAATTGACTTTGTGCAAAGTCAATGATAGTGGATTTTTGTGAGATACTGAGTAATAGTAAATAATATATTTGAATAGTTTAAAAAATCCCAGTTACATCTAAAAATAACTTATAGTTTTATAAACTAATGCTGAAAAAATAAAATTGTTTATTGGAAAAACCAGAAGTTTCAAAGCTTGCTTTTTAAAAATTGACTTGGATCTGGGTTTGTTAGCTCATTCCTGTAATCCTCGCTACTCTGGAGTCTGAGATCTGAGGATAGTTTTTCAAAGCCAGCCTGGGCAGAAAAGTCTGTGAGAGTCTTATCTCCAACAAACCACCTAAAACCAGAAACTGCACTGTGTTCACGTGGTACAGTGGCAGCTGTGAGCTGAAGAGGTGAGGCAGAGTGCCCAGTTCCAGAGTTCAAGGCCCACAACTGGCAAAAAATTGACATAGAGTTTTACTTTATTAATTCATGATTTTTTATGAGTGGATGTTCAGTGAAAATATCATTGGTTTTTATATTTTGTGTTGACATAAAATGAACCTAGTATTGTCTTAAATTAATCCAAAAAACTCTGATTCTATAACAGCATGAATTTTGTTGGTAATGGTTAAGACCAAGTTGCCTTTTTGAAAAAATATATTTATATCACACCCCCCAAAAAAAAGAGGAACAAAAGAAAATATATGCCAGAAACTTACTCTGTAAATCTTGATGGACTAATACTCTGTCAGTTTGTTTTAACATTTAATATAAAATTAAACTAATACTTGATAATATGAACCCATTTAAATTTCCTCATCCTTGTCATTTAAGATACTTTAAAAAGAAATTCAACAGGTTTTTCATTACTTTTCCAAAGAAATGATCTTTTCATCATTATAGTGTATAGCACAATATACCCAGAAAGCATTTGTTAAGGAAAAAAATCCCATTCTTTGGTTTGCTTCTATAAGTTTTCCTTCAGAAAAGTTTTATGAAATAGCATACTTTCATTCATAGTGCTATCCAAAATATATCTCACAAATGCCAGCAATGAAGCACAACCTGAAACATCTGTAGGTTTTTCCACTTAGGGCGCAAAGTAATCACTTTCCATACTCCTTAGAACTAGCTGTTCACAGGCATTAATTGTTCTGTCACTTCCATGCTTTAGAAGAGCAGCATTTGACAATGGTGTACATATTAATTTGTTTACCACATCTGGTTTGTTTTCAGCAAGGACTGTCTTCATGGAAGATGGTAATAGATGAGTTTTGCAATTATGTAGTTTAATAGGGCTCTAAGTTGTAGATATAGAACATACATTTAAGTAACTAAATATTTAAATTAAATCCAATAAAGTATATTCCTTCAATTTTCTGGCTAAAGTGTTCAAAAATCTAGGTATTTTTAAAAGAAATATTGTATGTTGTTTCCTTGGTGAGAACGTAATTGGAAGACTTAAAATTTTCCAATGCCATGGCCATCTTAAACGAGGTAGATGTACTTGGGTTGGCATGCAAAACTTTTGGGATAGCATTAATGTTTGAATCTTGGATAGGATTTGATTGGGAATTGTGGCAGACTTTCATGGTATGGGAAAAAAAACGAAAGGACATACCAGTACTTTTATCTGCTACATTGTTTTATTAGTTTATTCAAACACAAAATACACACATACAAACACACAGATATACACATATGTAGAATAAAGACCCAGTCAGTTTGCAAAAAATATTATAATAGGAATTCCATAAAATATTTAGTCTGCTGGGCACTGATTAGAATTTATAGAAATATCCAGTTACTTCCACCCCTGGACAAGTCATTATCATTGGTGAAGATGTTGCCATTTGAATTTAGAATGCCCCAGAAAGACCTAAGTGTTAAAGAAAAATGACTTTCTATTTCCTACCAGACTGTGGAGAGTACCTGACTAGTTCTTATGGAGATTAAGTTCTTCTGCATGAAACCTATGAGACCATAGATACTCATCTACATTCTTCTTTTATCTTTTAATCATTAAGTCAAAAACTTTTCTCTGACATCCTCCCCATGTCTTGTCATAGGCCCCCAAAGCAATAAAACCAACTGAACATACACTGAAGCCTTCAAACTTGTTAATCTGAGTAAGCCTTTCTGTTTAATAAATGGACAGTATCACTTACTATGGAAGGTTATGAAGCTAATACAGAAGTCTAGTCTCCTAACAATGTAGAGTATATTAAATTGTGCTTCATTCTAAAATATCTAACTCCATTTTTTAATTTATGTTTTAGTTTCTGTTGATCCCAGGGCTTAAACTCAGGGTCTGGGTTGTGATCTCGGCCAGTGCTCGACATACAATCTAAACTGGAACTCCGTTTGCCCTGGTGGTTAATTGGAGATAATAATCTAATGAACTTTCCAACTCAAGCTGGCTTTGAATTGGGATCTGCAGATCTCAGCCTTTTAACTAGCTAAGATTACATCCTTGAACCACCAGTGCCTAGCCACGTTGCGTATTTTGTGTAATTCCAACTTTCAAGATTGTATAGATGCTCCTACTATAATATATATATACATATATATATATATATATATGTATATATATATATATATATATATATATATATATATATATATAAAACTTAACCCTGTTTTCACTGTATTTGATGTTGGTATAATTTGTGGAGGGGAAGGGAAAAACCAAATTTTTTAAAAAGGGATACATGTGAACTCATTGCAACAATGAGATGTACAAGATGTTATGTAGAAAAATGAAGTTTATAACTTTGGCTCTGAGTGGGGGGGAGGGTCCACACTTACACATAAGACCAAAGTGCACAAATTAATAAAAAAAAAATCAGCATCAGAACACAGAAGGTAAAAACAAAATAATAGAAAAACTTTCATTATCATTTCTTGGAGATCATTTTATATGATAATATTCATATAGCCATTGAGCCTTTGTGATCCTCTCCAAAGGGCATCCTCCTTTGACCTCACTGTATAAATGTTTAGAATCCCATATAATTTATCATGTCAAAGTGTAATGTTTTCTCTTTTACTATCCAAGTGTGTTTACTTGTAGAATTAGAGGTACATTCTAATACAACAAATTAGGGAAATCAGGCAACTTATATTTCTTTGAGTTTGTCTTTCTACACTTAATATAAGTTGGTTCCAAGCCTTTCCATTTCCTTATGAGTGGTCTAATATCATTCTATCTGGATCAATGGAATTGCATCATACTGAAGAGTTTCTTCATAGCAAAGGAAAAAGTTAGCAGTATATATAGAAGCAGAACAGAATGGAAGAAGATTTTTCTACCTAAGGATCAGACAAGGGTTTTCATAACTAACCCATATTTAGAGATCAAAAAGTTAAATCCAACAAAATAAACCCTCAAATAAACAAGAACCCAATTAATATATGGGATAAAGGCTTAACCTCTTAGAAGAATAAGTAAGAATGAGAAATAGACAAAACTCTCTCCATTAAAGAAATGCAAATCCAAACAACAGTGAGATTCATCTCACCCCTGTTGCAATATCATGAAAAAACAATCAATCACAGGTACAGATAGGGATGTGACCCAAAGGAAACTGTATTACACCGTTGGTGGGAATGTAATCTTGTTCAACCACTTTGGAAAACACCATGGAAATTGCTCACAGAACTGAATGGTGAACTACCTAAGATCCAGCAATTCCACTTATTGGCATTTATCCAATAGAGCAGAAACAAGGACACACTGAAGCTACTAGCCCAATCATGTTCATTATTGTATTGTTTTCTGTAACCAAAATACAGAATCAGCCCAGATGCCTATCATTGTAAAAAGAGATCAAGAATTTTATATGTATATACAAATTATATATATATATATATATATATTGATATATATATATATCAATATATATATATATATATATATATAAATATATATATATTGATATATATATATATCAATAAAATTATATATATATATAATATATATATATATATAATTTTATTGATCCCAATTTACAAGTATATATGTATGTATATCATGTATGTATATGTGTATGTATATATGCATGTATGTATACATACATATATGTATGTATATATGTATGTATACATATATACATATATATACACAAAAATATATATACATACATAATAGAATTCTGTTCATCCATCAGAAAGAATAATATTGCACCATTCTTAAGGAAACTGAAACACTTAGAAATAATATTAAGTGAAATAAAACAGACCCAGAGAAACTTATCTAGCATGAATTTTCTTATTTGTGGTAGATACAAGGTGCCTATAAATGTAAAAGTAAACACACTAGATGATATGGAAGGAGGTACAAAGGAATTGTCTGAAGTGTCAGAGTCCATGGAGAGTGAAAATACTATAATTCTCTTAAAAGACTAAGTCAAAACCAAACAAAATAAATATCAGTAAATGTGTAATGAAAGAGAGGTCATTAGGGGGCAATGTGAGAGGGTTAGGAATTTGAAAGGGAAAGTACAGGCAAGAATCCATTGTATACTTCCCAAAATTGAAACATACAAAGCAAAGGGTAGTGTGAAATTGGGGTGAAGATGTAGAAGTGGTAACACAATTCCAGGTTCATTGTACAATAAACTGCTTTGTTAAATGCCAAGTAATTCCCTAACATAATATTGAGATACATAAGGATTGGGAGGGGTGGATGAAATGTTGAAAGGCGTGACATTGATCAAGCTGCTCTGTATCCACACACTGTTTCAGTGAATGGCAACCCCTTCATACAACTAAACATAATAAAAATATTCAAAAAAAATTATGATAGTTGAATAGAGAGTTGAACCTCAATTCAATTCCCATTTAAAAATATTTTCAATCTGGAGACTTGGAGAATAAAATTCAAATAAAATTTTATGAAACTTTTTTATCAGAATTTGTGAAATTTAAATATAAACTGCTTTGCTTTTTGTCAGCCTTTGGTCTGTTATAATAGAATATTTCAAAGTAAGTGGTTTAAAAATATCAGGAGTATATTATCCAATATCTGGGAGCTTAAACATTGGTTATAAAAATGGTAATTCAATCAAATATTTGTCTTTTTTTGGGGGGTGCGGTCCTGGGACCCGAATTCTGGGCCCTCAGCTCTTCAGATCAAGGCTAGCGATCTACCACTTGAGCCACAGCACCACATCTGGCTTTTTCTTTTTGTTTATGTGGTGCTGAGGAATCGAACTCAGGGCCTCATGCATGCAAGGCAAGCGCTCTACAATTGAGTCACCTTCCCAGCCCAATTCTTTGTCTTATGGGGGTCCACTTTCTGGTTCATTATAATCTATTTTCTGGACCTTCACATGGCAGAGTAATTATATTCGGCTTCTTTTATTAGGATCATTATTGCTGGGTCATGTTTGAAAGGTTCGTTCTAAAGTCACCAAGCAGGGGACTAGAATCGCAACACATGTATCTGGAAGGAGTTACATCGCCCAATACACTGTGCAACTTTTTCTTTAACTCAGTGTGGTGTATCATTTGGATATTTTTTCATAGAAGATAACTACTTAAGGACAATCTTATATCATGTGAATTATGTGAATGATTCTCCTTACAATAGGAATAATTTTAGTGATGGCAAAGTGAAGTATGATTGTTTAGTGCTCTTTAATCAAATCATAGATAACCATGCAAACGTAGTACAGCCTTACTAGGGCCCTTCTGATGTATTTGAACAATCTCTGATGAGTTAATTGCTTTCAGAATTATTCGTTTGAGCCAACAAATACAGATCTCCTTTGATTTTAATTACATTCCACTATTAGGACCCACAGACACCAAAATCAGAGGGTGCTAATTTCTCTGATGAATTACATAATAAAATTATTACAATTGATATATATGAGAACAGTAATATTAATAGCACTATTATTCCTAGTATTCATATTATATAATATATTGACATCCTTTGGTTACCTCAATTTTTAGAATATTTATAACTAAATGTAAATTGTTTGCATATAATTCTTTGATGATGTATAGATAATGAGTAAAAGATTTGCTTACATATTTACTGCATATGCAAACAGATTCACCTGGTTTAATCTGATTCTTCATTTGTTGGTTTCATTCATGCATGGTGAACTTGCAGAGTAATGAATTTCAAATTTACAGTTACTAAAAGGTTAATTATAAGAACTTTATGTTGGGCTATATAGCAGATTTTATAATTTAAATTGCTTTTGTCCCTCCCTTCCTCCCTCCCTTCCTTCATTCCCTGTTTCCTTCATTCCTTCCTCTTTTCCTTCCTTCCTTCTTTTCTTCTTTCCTTCTTTCCACCTTCCCTCCATCCCTAAATCTCTCTCTCCTTTCTTTCTTTGTTTCTTTCTTTCATTCTTTCCTTTCTTTCATTCTTTTTCTTCCACCATTCTTCCTTTCTTTCTTTTACTCACAATGTTTCTTATGGCTATAGAAAAAATACCAACTGTTGTACTCCAAGATGTTATGAATAATTATAAATACACTAGATTAATATTAATTTTAATAACTTATGTTATATCTTAGGACAAATTGTACTAAAAACAACTTCACAGAAATTTTGAGATATATGCCAAATATTACTTTTGATATTATTTCTTCAAACAAAAATAAAAATGTAGGGCTAGGAAGTTGGCTCAGTGGTAGAGTGCTTGCCTTGCATGCCTGAGGCCCTGGGTTCAATTCCTCAGCACCACATAAGCAAAAAGAAAAAAGCCGGAAGTTGTGCTGTGGCTCAAGAGGTAGAGTGCTAGCCTTGAGCTGAAGAGCTGAGGGACAGTGCCCAGGCCCAGAGTTCAGGCCCCACGACCGGACTCCCCCCCAAAAAAACCCAAAAAACAAAAAAAATTAAAAATTTAGACATAATATTGTTTGTATGTGTTGTTTTTGTGATTTGAACTCAAGACATATCCTTTAGTGATTTTTTCCCCTCAAGGACATTGCCACATTTGAGCCACAACTCCACTTCTGGCTGTGTGTGTGTGTGTGTGTGTGTGTGTGTGTGTGTGTGTATGTTGTGATGTGTGTGTGATTAATTGAGATGTGTCTCACAAACTTTCTTGACAAGGCTGGCTTTTTTTATTTTTAAAATTTTTTTATTGTGAAAATACTGTTGCCTTCTCCTTTGTTTCTGCTTCCGAACCCTGCCCATCTCTTCCCCCACCCTCTCTGCCCCAAATCCCCAGCCAAAGTTGTAAAGTTCATTTTTCAACATAACGACTTGTACATCTCAGTGTTGCAATGGGTCGACCTGAATCCTTATTTAAACCATATGTTTTTTTCTATTCCTCTCAACAAATTATACCAATATCAAGCACAATGAAAGCAGGGGTTAAGCCATGGAAGAGAGACATTTCTGAGACAAGCAGAAAAGTCAGATAAGTAGATGTTAGGTGAAATGAACTCCAAGATAAGTATTCAAATTTTTTTTCTTTCTTGCAATTGTTTCTAACATATTTATAAGATGATTTCTTTGTTGCCAAGGCAGGCTTTGAACCCCAGCTTCCTGAGTAGGATTACAAGCTTGAGATACCATATTCAATACAGATATAATATATCTATGAATAAAACAAATTTCTTATTATTTAAATTCTAGAGGATCAATTTAACAAATTAACATTTACATATTTATTTAGCAATTGAAACTGAAGTTGCTGTGTGAAAAATAGTTTTCATTTTTATGAAAAAATATACACTCGAAGGTTTAAATGACAGAATCTTTGCACAAATTGAAATATCCTATTATTCAAAAGTGACAAAGGGATCATTAATCAAATTTCTCAAGTAAGCTACAAGCAATAAGCTCTGTCAGGGTGAATGAAGCAATTTTTCATTAAATCATTATCTACTGTGGTCACATGATTTTCTCTTCTTTTAAACCTAAACTTTTTTGACAAAAAGTATAGATTCATACATTTTTTGAGTATATAAAAATCTTAGTTACTGGTCATGTTTTTCTGAGGTTTTATTACCAAGACATTTCACAGAAACACTGAATTTAATGTATTTTATGTCAACAGTGATTTTTAGAAATTGAATCAATCTTCATATGAGATAAAGCAAGATATTTCATGACTTATGCCATTATTCCTATAGACTTGAATATAACTTATTTTTGAATGGTAAGAAATTCATATTATATCTATTCTATAGAATAATTAAGAAATAAGTAATTGTGATAGTATTTATTTTTCCTTCAACTAGAAAGAAAGAACCTAACTTTAAATGACAAAAACTTGAATGGAAATATCATAAAATTATGAATAATTCAAGTCATTATGAGTTAGATGAAATAGTCATTTTTGAACATCAAATATGAAATCTCTTGAAGCTTCCTTATCTGTTAAATAAAATGTATTTGCACTCAAAATAGCTCTCCAGCAATAGTATAACCTCCTCCATGTCAAATAGCTTCTCTGATTAATTCAAAAAATATTTAGGAACAGAAGTTATCGCAATGTATAGAAATATTTACCCACCACTCTAGAAATTAATCTTAAATCATAAAGGATTAGGATTAATAATTATCTTTCATTATGTTGCCATAAAGAGGTGAACCCTTTCATGTGGGCATAGTTGTAGAGATTTGGTTACTGAGAACTTGTGATCAAAGAGGATGTTAAGATCAAAGTCCTTTCTTCCTCTTCCTTCTTTTTCTTTACGTTTCCTTCTCCTTGTCCTTTCCCTTCTCCCTCTCCATATTCCCCTCCTCCTCTTTCTCCCTCTCCCACCCCTATTCCTCCTCTTATTTAATTCCTGGTTTCCATGAATACACATACTCCATCACATGTTCCTGACATGGGGTAATGTGTCACCACCAACCCAACACTTTCCACACTAGATAGATGAACTCAGCAAAAACTCAACAGTGAAACAACAGATCGAAACAACTGCATAGATCAACTACATGTAACAGATATCTACCAAATAATTCACCCAACAGAATCAGAATACACATTTTTCTCAGCAGCACATGGAACATTTTTCAAAATAGAACATATTTTAGGCCACAATGCAAACTTGTCCAAATTCAAAAACATTAGACTTATACCTTGCATTCTCTCAGACCACAAGGGAATAAAATTAGAATTTAACACCAAAAGCCACCAAAGAAAGTCCTGTAATACATGGAGGATGAACAACACACTGCTGAATCAAGAGTGGGTCAGGGACGAGATTAGAAAGGAAATTCAAATCTTCATGATATTCAACAAAAATGAACATACAACTACCAGCTACTCTGGGACACAGCCAAGGCAGTTCTAAGTGGCAAGTTTATAGCTCTGAGTTCCTACATCAACAAATTGGAGAGATCTGAAACCAAAAATTTAATGAGGCATCTGAGTCTCCTTGCAAAAGAACAGCAAGACAAACCCCAATCCAGTAGATGGAAAGAATTTTTTTTATAATTATATTTAAATCAGAATTAAATTAATTACAAACCAAAAAAACCATAGAAAGAATCAATAAAACAAAGAAATGGATCTGCAGAAAGAGTAACTAAATTGCCAGACTCTTAGCAAATCTTATCAGAAAAAGAAGAGAACACGCCCAAATAAATAAATTCAGAGATGAGAATGGAAACGGAATACTTCTCAACACTTTATGCCAATAAGTTTGAGACCTTGGCAGAAATGGACCTTTTTTTTTTTTAGCAAATATTGACACACCGAAACTAAACCAAGATGAGTTAAACCATGTTAACAGGCCCATACCAAGCACTGAAATAGAAATAGCAATAAGAGACCTCTCATCTAAGAAAAGCCCAGGACCAGATGGTTTTACAGTGGAATTTTACAAGGCATTCAAAGCAGAGCTCACACCAATACTCCTCGAACTCTTCAATGAAATTGAAAGAGAAAGTTCACTACTGAACTCATTCTATGAAGCCATCATATCACACATCCCATAACCAGGTAGGGACTCAAAGAAAGAGAACTATAGACCAATTTCTTTGATGAACACTGATGCAAAATTTCTCAAAAAAATTTTGGCCAATCCACTTCCAGAATTCATGCAAAAAAATCATACACCACGATCAAACACTATTCATTTCAGGGATGTAAAGCTAGTCCAATAACGTGAATCAATTAAGAGAATTCATCACATCAAAAGGAGCAAGGATAAGAACCACATGTTTATTCAATAGATGCAGAAAAAGCATTTGACATGATCCAACACCCCTTTATGATGAAGGTTTTGGAAAAATTAGTAATCCATGGGACATTCTTCAATATAATAAAGGCTGTATATAACAAACCTACAGCGAGCATTATATTTACTGGTGAAAAATTAAAGCCATTTCCTCTTAACTCAGGAACGAGACAAGGTTGCCCACTGTCCCCACTGCTCTTCAATCTAGTGTTAGAATGCCTAGCTACAGCAATAAGACAAGATGCAAACATAAAAGGGATCCAAACAGGGAAAGAACAAGTAAAACTCTCCCTCTTTGCAAATGACATGATCATGTATTTAAAGAATCCCATACACTCCACTCCCAAATTACTCAAGCTGATTCAAAACTTTGGCAAGGTAGCAAGGTATAAAATTACCCCTCAAAAATCAATGACTTTCAAGCAGAAAAGGTCAGATAAGGTGATGTTAGGGAAATGAACCCTAAGACAGGTACTCAAATGATTTTTTCTTTCATGTGATTGTTTCTACTGCATTTATAAGATTATTTCTTCGTTGTTCAGTATGTCCCTCCACCACAGTATAACCCCTGTTTTCTCTGTATTAGATGCCGGTAAAATTTGTGGAGGGGAAGGGGAAAAACAAGACGTTTAAATAAGGATACAGGTGGACCCGTTGCAACAATGAGAAGTACAAGTTGTTATGTCGAAAACGAATGTTACTGATCTTGTATTTAAAGAATCCCATAGACTCCACTCCCAAATTACTCAAGCTGATTCAAAACTTTGGCAAAGTAGCAGGTTATAAAATTAACCCCCAAAAATCAATGGCTTTTCTGTATGCCAACAATGAGAAAAGTGTGGCTGAAATTAGGAAAGCAACCCCATTTGTAATAGCCCCACAAAAAATAAAATACCTAGGAATTAACTTAACAAAAGAAGTGAAGGACCTCTATGATGAAAACTTTAAAATCTTGAAAAAAGAAATCAACACAGAACTTAAAAAATGGCAAAACCTCCCATGCTCCTGGATTGGAAAGATTAACATCGTGAAAATGGCAATACTTCCCAAGGCTATCTACAAATTCAACGCAATACCTATCAAAATTCCACCCTCATTCTTCAAGGAAATAGAAGAGGCAATCCAAAAATTCATATGGAACAATAAAAGACCCCGAATAGCAAAAACGCTCCTCAACGGAAAGAACACTGCTGGAGGAATATCAATACCAAATTTCCAACTCTACAATAAAGCCAAAGTAATCAAAACAGCTTGGTATTGGCACAAGAACAGACCTCAGGACCAATGGAATAGAATTGAAAACCCAGAAATGAACCTACAGACCTATAGACATCTAATCTTCGATAAGGGAGCTAAAACAATAGAATGGAAGAAAGACAGCCTCTTCAGTAAATGGTGCTGGCAAAATTGGTTAACTACATGTAGAAAACTAAAGATAGATCCTTATATATCACCCTGCACCAGAATCAACTACAAATGGATCAAAGACCTTGAACTCAAAACAGACACTCTGAACAGTATGTTCACAAATAAAATTAAATTAAATTTAAAAAAAAAAAAAAAAAAAACAGACACTCTGAAAACATTACAGGATGGAATAGGAGAAACCCTAGGTCTCCTTGGCTCAGGCCGAAATTTTCTGAATAGAGACCCGGAAAAACAACAAATCAAAGAAAGGTTGGACAAATGGGATTGCATAAAGTTGCAGAGCTTCTGCAGGGCAAATGACATAGCTAGCAAGATCAAGAGAAAGCCCACGGATTGGGAGAAGATCTTTACTAGCCATACAACGGACAAGGGTATCATATCTAAAATATACTTGGAACTCAAAAAATTAAACCCCCCAACAACAAATCCTCAAAGAAACAACTGCCCAATAAAAAAGTGGGCTAATGACTTAAAGAGAAACTTCTCTGAAGAAGAAAAAAGGATGGCCAATAGCCACATGAAGAAATGCTCAACGTCCCTAGCCATAAAAGAAATGCAAATCAAAACAACATTGAGATATCACCTAACTCCAGTTAGAACGGCAAAAATCAAGAACTCTAACAACAACAGATGCTGGAGGGGATGTGGACAGAAAGGAACCTTACTTCATTGTTGGTGGGAATGTAAACTTGTTCAACCACTTTGGAAAGCAGTATGGAGGTTCCTCAAAAGACTACACATAGAACTCCCCTATGACCCAGCAATCCCACTTTTGGGCATTTACCCAAATGTTTACAAACAAGACCACACTAAAGCTACCAGCACAACTATGTTTATTGCAGCATTATTTACCATAGCTAAGATATGGAACCAACCCAGATGCCCCTCAGAAGATGAATGGATCAAGAAAATGTGGTATATATACAAAATGGAATTCTGTGCCTCCATCAGAAAGAATGACATTTCCCCATTTGTTAGGAAATGGAAAGACTTGGAAAAAATTATATTAAGTGAAGTAAGCCAGGCCCAAAGAAACATAGGTCCCATGGTTTCCCTTATTTGCAATATCTAGTATATGTATGAGTCAAGCGGAAAAGGTCAGATAATGTGATGTTAGGAAAACGATCCCTTAAATATGTATTTTAATGTTTTTTTTTCTTTCATGCATGTCTTTCTAACGCATTTATAAGATTATTTCTTTGTTGCTTTGTACGTCCCTCCCCCACAGTGTAACCCCCGCTTTCACTATATTTGATGTCAGTATAACTTGTGGAGGAGATGGGGACAATCAAGTCGTTTAAGGATTCAGGTGGACTTGTTCCAACAATGAGAAGTATAAAATGTCATGTCAAAAATGAGCTTTACAATGTCGGTGTGGGGGGGAGGGGGGGAAGGTTGGGTGGGGGGGAGGGAGGAGGCTGGGAAGGGAGGTGAAGGGTAAACAAAGGAAGAGGCTGCAATGCTTGGTAAGAAATGTATGCATTATCCTGCCCATGTAATTGTAACCCCTCTGTACAGTATGTTCTCAAATAAAATAAAATTAAATTAAAAAAAAAAGAAAACAAATGTTACAACTTTGGTGCGTGGGGTGGAAAGGATTAGCTGGAGGGGGGGATGGATGGGAAGGGATGGTAAGGGGAAACAAAGGAGGAGGCAACAATGCTTAATAAGAAATGTACTCATTATCTGGTCCATGTAATTGTAACCCCTCTGTACAGTATTTTCACAACAAAAATAAATAAAAATAAAAAATATCAATGAATTTTCTGTATGCCAACAATGAGAAAAGTGTGGTTGAAATTAGGAAAGCAACTCCATTCCTAATAGCCCCACAAAAGATAAAATAACTAGGAATTAACTTAACCAAAAAATGAAGGACCTCTATGATCGAAACTTTAAAAACCTGAAAAGGAAATCAAAAGGAACTTAGAAAGTGGCAAAAACTCTCATGTTCCTGGATTGGAACGATCAAAATCATGAAAAGGGCAATACTTCCCAAGGCTATCTACAAGGGCAATTCGATACCTAGCAATATTCCATCCTCATTCTTCAAGGAAATTGAAGTGGCAATTCAAAAACTCATATAGAAAAATAAAAGACCCAGAATAGCTAAAACGGTCCTCAACAGAAAGAACACTACTGGAGGAATATCAATACCAAATTTCAAACTCTACTACAAAGACATAGTAAACAAAATAGCTTAGTACTGGCACAAGAACAGACCTCAGGACAAATGGAATAGAATAGAACACCAAGAAATGAACCTACAGACCTATAGACATCTAATGGAACTAAAAAAATAGAATGGAAGAAAGACAGCCTCTTCAGTAAATGGTGCTGGCAAAATTGTATAAGTACTTGCAGAAAATTAAAGCTAGACCTTTATATATCACTCTGCACCAGAATCAACTCCAAATGGATAAAAGACTTCGGAGTCAAAGCAGACACCCTGAAAATATTACAGGATGGAATAGGAGAAACCGTAGTTCTCCTTGGCACAGGCCGAAATTTTCTTAATAGAGACCCATAAACACAACAAATAAAAGAAAGGTTGGACAAATATCATTGCATGAAATTGCAGAGCTTCTTTAGGGCAAAGGACATAGTTAGCAAGATTAATAGAAAGCCTAAAATTGGGAGATCTTCACTAGCCTCACAACAGACAAGAGTCTCATATCTAAAATAGACCTGGAACTCAAAAAATTAAATCCCCCAACAACAAATCTTCAAAGAAACAACAGCCCAATAAATAAGTGGGTAAAGACTTAAAGAGAAACTTCTCTGAAGAGGAAATAACAATGGCCAATAGATACATGAAGACATGCTCAACCTCTCTAGCCCTAAAAGAAATTTAAAACAAAACAACGTTCAGATACCACCTCACCTCAGTTAGAATGGCAATAATCAAGAAAGCTAATAACAACAGATGCTGGAGGGGATGTGTTCAAAAGGGAACATTATTGCATTGTTGGTGGGAGTGTAAACTTGTTCAACCACTTTGGAAAGCAGTATGGGGGTTACTCAAAAGACTCCACATAGAGTTCTCCTACCACCCAGCAATCCCACTTTGGGGCATTTACCCAAATGATCACAAACAAGGCCACACTAAAGCTACCAGCACGACTATGTTTATTGCAACATTTTTTACCATAGATAAGATATGGAACAAACCCAGATGCCCCTGAGTAGATGAATGGATCATGAAAATGTGGTACATATACACAATGGAATTCTATGCCTCCATCAGAAAGAATGGCATTGCCCATTTGTTAGGAAATGGAAAGACTTGGAAAAATTATATTGTGAATTTATCCAGGCCCAAAGAATCATAGGTCCCATGGTTTCCCTTATTTGCAATAACTAGTATATGTCTGAGTCAAGTAGAAAATATCAGATAAGTTGATGTTAGAGAAATGAAACCTAAGATATGTATTCAGATGTTATTTTTTTTTCTTTCAGGTGATTGTTTCTAACACATTTAAAAGATTATTTCTTTGTATTTCCCTCCTCCATGGTATAAGCCCTGCTTTCACTCTATTTGAGGTTGGTATAATTTGTGGAAGGAAAGGGAAAAAACAAATAGTTTAAATAGGGATACACGTGGATCCATTGCAACAATGAGATGTACAATTTGGTGGGGGTAATAATTTACAACTTTGGTGGGGGTGAGGAATATTGGGTGGGGGGAGGATGAGAAGGGGAAACAAAGGAGGAGGCTACAATGCTTGATAAGAAATGTACTCATTATCTTGCCCATGTAATTGTAACCTCTCTGTACAATATTTTCACAATAAAGAGAAAAAAAGAAACATAAACTGAAATGCATAAAATCAGAAGCCAAGATTAATCTTTCCCACTTTCAAATTAATTTATAAAGTATTTTATCATATTAATAGGAGACTGTCACAGTATGCTCTCATTTATTATAAGTGATAAGGTTTACTCAAAAAAAAAACTGACCCTCATCACCCTAATGAAATGATTGATTAAATTAATATTATCTTAGGAGAAATCTACTTTAAAATAACAGATATATTTCAATAAGAGGCAAAAAAATCACCTCTATGGTTTCCTATGAAAAAACTACAAAATACAATCTTTTCCTTAAGGAAATTGACCTATAATTGGCAGTATTGTCAATTTCATAATTGATGTAAGAAGACTATAGTACAAATTTCAACCCAAACTAAATGATATAAAATTTACTTTGTCCCATGTATACTATCTATATCTGGTTCCCAAAATGACTTGTATTTTATCATATTTTTAATTGACTTTAAGTAGTTTTATGGGAGTTTCTGTTTGACAAAGCAGTTTATTAATAGTTCTTAGTGAGCTTTTTTTTTCCTTTTTTCTCTCCTGAGGTTTGAACTCTGGGTTTGGGCACTGTCACTGAGTGCCTTTGGATGAATGCTAGAACCCTATCACTTGAGGCATAGTAGCACTTTCAGATTTTTCTGATATTTAATTGGAGATAAGAATTTTACAGACTTTCTTGCCTGGGTTGGCTTCAATCCTCAATCCTCAGCCTCCTGATTATCCAGGATTTCAGACGTGAGCCGTTAGTGCCTGGCTTAATTCAATGCATTTTTTTGGCTAATCCTGGGTCTTGAACTCAGGGCCTTGGCAAAATCCTTGAGTTTCTTTTTCCTCAAACTAGCACTCTACGACTTGTGTCATAGTGTCAATTCTAGCTTTTGTTGTTTATGTAGTATTGAGGAATCAAACCCACACATGCAAGGCAAGCAGTCTACCACTAAACCACATTCCATGGCCAAACAATGCATCTTGATGATCTTTATCCCTCATTGTCTCAATCCTATCTCATCCCTCAATTCACATAATTTTGTAGAATATTCACTGACTCACAATGTCATGTATAGTCACTCAGAGGAATATCACAGATCATATTTAATTAATAGTCTTATTCATCAACATACTAAAGTTATACATTATAGAATTCTGTGATTTTAAATTCTAAATTATCACTCTGATTCACCCAATATTATACTAAAATTTTTCCTTAGTTTAATGCAAAAGCACTCTGTAATTCTTTGATAAAGTACAATGATTCTTAGAATGATAAAGAGGTAGAGTAAGAACATCACCTTCAGTTCTATAACATTTTGTCATTACTACCCTCTCAAAATACTCCAGTATTTATTAGTAGTCACTTCCGGTCATCATTTCAACCTACCCTCCTCTTGAGCAGCTATTATTTCATATTCTACCTCTACAGATGGGCCAATTTTAAAAAGCTCATATAATTAGAAAATGTAGTCTATTTTATCCATTTCTCCCATGTAATATTACTATTTGCAAAGTAAGTCCATGTATCTTTTTCTCATGGATAGAGTATATTGTTTTGTAAGCATATGAATAATTGTATAACATCCTCAATGGGCATTTCAATATTTTATTGTATGTTATTGTAAAAGGTTTTGCTATGTATATTCTTGTATATGTATGTGTCTCATTGAACATATGTTGAAATCTATTTTTATATAAAATTATGATTCAAAATGCTGGATCATAGAGGCAACTCTATGTGTAATATTTTAAAGATTGCCAGTATGTTTAACTGACTATATCATTTTGAGTGCCAAGCACCATTGTATAAGGATTCCAATTTCTACATAATGGTCGTGCAGGGCTATATTATTTTTTCTATTATCACTAATCTCTATATGTATGCAATGTCTACCTATGTTATGATCTTTCTATATGTTCCTTTGTTGTTGTTACATTACTATAGAGATACGTATTTGGATTTTTTGATAACTTATTCAGGATGGTTATAGTATTTCCTTGACATTAATATGCTCTTAATATATTTCTGATTCAAGTCTATTTAAATAAATGCATATGTATGCACACTATGTGTACATATGTATAGATTCATACTTATATTTGTATAAATACAAATACCTATATGTACATATATACAGATGTGTACATATATTTATATAGGCATATACATATATTATTGTTTCCATTTGTCTGTAAGTTATCATTTTACATTATTTGCCAAATATGTCCTTTTTTGATTTTACTTTATTTTATTTTATGGTTAAGTTGTTGTACACAGGAGCAGGGCACCAGTGGCTCACACCTCTAATCCTACTCTGGAGGCTGGGATCTGATGATCGAGTTTCAAAGCCAGCCTGTGCAGGAAAAGTCTATGAGACTCTTATCTCCAATAAATCACCAGAAAACCGGAAGTGGCTCTACGGCTCAAGTGGTAGAGCTCTAGCCTTGAGCTTGAGAGCTGAGGGACAGCACCCAGGCCCAGAGTTCAAGGCCCATGACCACCACCAACAACAACAACAATAAAAAAAATACTGACTAAAAAAGCAATAGTATTAAGCAGTCGTAAAGATAGACTCAAGTCTAACATTTTAGTATTATCTTAGATACCAGCAGCCTTCTAGACCAATGAGCCATGAGCCCTCAGAATGTTGACCAAATTTTGTAGTTTATTTAAACAATCACTATAAGTATGTATTTTCTCATCTATCTTTCTTTCATTTCACCACAGAATGTGTATTTATCCCTTATATCATACTTGAATACCAAAGCCTTTGGAAGATATTTATGAATTGGTGTATATTAATTGTATGAAGAAATCTTATTGAAATATTTTCCACTCGCACATATTGATGAAGGGCCGGATTAAGCCGTTTCTGTATGTCCATTCCCATTGCCTTTTATGTTTCAACTGTTTTCTGTGAATTTCTTTGTGCTATCTTCACACATCATCAAAATGTGTTAAAGTGTGTTCACCCACTGTCATTGAAAATTATACTATAATGAATATAAAAGCAAAAATCTAAATAAATGGAGACATACAATTTTTGTGGATTGGAGGATACAATTGAGCAAACATATAAATTATCTCCTGCCTTTTTTATCATCATTCATGGGGCTTGAAATCTGGCCCTGGGCGCTGTACCTCTGCTATTCATTTCAAAGTGAATGCTCTAGTCATTGAGCAATTGTGCCACTTCTAGTTTTCTGGTGGTTAATTGGACATAAGAGTCTTAAAGACAATCATGTTCCAGCTGGCTTTGAATGGCAATGCTCAGATCTCAGCCTCCTATTCAGCTAGAATTAAAAGCAGGAGCCAAGAGTGGCCAGCTTCACAGTTTTATTTATGTTTATGACGATTTCTAAAAACACCTGACTAGCAATCTTTGACTCACTGACAAAGAAAGATAAATTGTAATACATTTCTCTGTCAAATTGTCAAGGTGTAAGTTTAAAATAGTTATATTTGTTGAGGAAAGATTATACAGCTCAATGGGTCTGTAGGCCCCAGATTAGATCCACGTAAATATTATCAAGGAATATTTAATAAGGGTTAAACCAAATATTTGTGGAATGACATTCTCTTTAATAAGTGGTGATAGGTTAGACAGAATTTGGGCAAATTAAAAAGTGAACATTTACTTACACATAACAATTTATTCAAATACTAACTTCTAGCAGGATTAAAACGTATATAAAACAAAAAGAGTTATGAAAATGAAAAGCAAAGGAAGATGTCTTGATAATTTTGCAGATGAAGATTCTTAAATTTGGCATTAAAATTATACAAAGGGAAGGAGATTCTGGGAAGATGGCGGAGGAGAAGCTGGAGTCTAAACAAGCTCTCGAGTAGAAAGCAGTTTTAGAGTTCCAGTGAACAGTCCTAAGCCAGAGAATCACACCAAGTGTGCCATCACAGGACAGAGAGTCAGGTCAGAGAGGGAAAATCCATGCAAGGAGATAGATCTGAGCTCTTGCCAGAAGCCACCGAGGCAGTGGCAGCAATGGCGGCAGCGCCTGCAGATGCCATACCTGAACCACAGAGAGTCCGGGACGAAGGAGCCAGACGCAGCAGGTGAGCGGATTCTACTCAACACCAGCAATAACCGACAAGGAGCGGACATCTTCATCCTGCAGTTTGCAGACCAGAGATGACCCAGGAACCAAGACTCGGCGTGAGTAGAAGCCTGACGTCCTCACTCCTTCTTAGGGAGCAGAGGAGGGAAGGCCACCCCTCCCCTCCCCCCCCAGTACCGGAGATCTCCATCTTGGATACTGACAAAGCTCAGTGAAGTTGCTAGGTCCAACTCAAGCCTAGGAATAAAACGAGTCATTTAGCAGGTCCCAAGAACTTAACGGAGGCGTGGCCAGCCAGACTCAGCTCCACCCAGGAAAAAGTCACCCAGCTTAGGCGCCAGCCCTAGGAGTGGCTTTCTTCACTGGGTAATCAGAGCCAGAGGCTGCCACTCCCTCTAGCAGCCTGGACAATCAATTGAAATTCAGTAAACAGAAATCCTGAGAATGGCTCCAGGCTGGGCTCTGTGAATTTTTCACAAACTAGCCCCCGGGTAAAGCTACTGTTTGTTGAAAGGCCTCAACTCTACCCAAAACCTAGCCTCATCACTGCATCTCCCTCTTTTGTGGTACTCAAAGCAGATCTGCCTCCCATTGAACTAGCCTGGGAGAAGCATCCCAAAATCCAGGGTAAATCAGAGCATTTTTCTGCCTGTTCCAACAAAGTGACTTAAGAAACCAACCAAGCCACAGGACCACAAGGAGACCAGAGACTCCAACAAGAGGCTGGTTAGGGTCACAAGGGAGATACAGGATTTTTCCCACCCCTCTCAAAAAAAATCAAAGAACTTTTCTTCCTCTTCTTCTTCTTCTTCTTCTTCTTCTTCTTCTTCTTCTTCTTCTTCTTCTTCTTCTTCTTCTTCTTCTTCTTCTTCTTCTTCTTCTTCTTCTTCTTCTTCTTCTTCTTCTTCTTCTTCTTTCTTCTTCTTCTTCTTCTTCTTCTTCTTCTTCTTCTTCTTCTTCTTCTTCTTCTTCTTCTTCTTCTTCTTCTTCTTCCTTATATAAAAATTTTTTTCTTTTCTAAAACTTTTTTTACTCTTTAATTTTTGCCTTTTTTGAAAAAAAATTGTTTTCCAGTAACTTTTTTTTCCTCTTATAATTTTTATTTTAGGGATACGTGAGTGTGCATTTTTCTTTCTTTTATTGTTTTCTTTCTCTTTTTTTTTCTTTTTTTTTATTATCTTTTTGTTTTTTGTTTAGCTCTACTGAATTTCTGATCTTTTTCTTCCTTTCTTATCCTTTTCACCTTTTCCTCTCTTTCGTTCTTCATGTGACTTAATTCTTGTCCTGCACATCCTCAGATAAACCCGTAGTTGAGTATAAGACCCTATCCCCCATTGTATACACACTTAATCCACAAAATTATTACTCAATTCAAAACCTCTGAGACTTAAATTCCTTAATAGCAGTACTACCTCTTTATACCTATAGAATATTTAAGCATTTTTATTTTTAAATTCTTCACATCTCATTTATAGTCCTCCCCTTCTCTCATTATATGCACGTTGTCCTCTAGATAGATTGTTTTTGTTTCTGCATAATATTATTAATTTTTACTTTTCTATTTTTTTCTGGTCTCTTTTCTTTTCCTTTCCCCTTCTTCTTTTTTTCTCTCTCTACTTTCATCCTACCCAACGTATCTCCTGCTTTGAGATTAGGACTTAGTTAAAGCTCCCTGTGCCTTCCCACATCAATCTATTCCTATTTTTTACCCACATCTCTCTCTAACCCTAATAATTTCTGGTTTTCCAAATTCTTCTTTGCGGTTCATAGCCCATTAACATATAGTTGTTTGATGTTGAATAGATGTATCTGTTGAACTAGATTGTATCTGTAGACTATTGACTGTGCAAATTCAGACTTTGGTTGATGGTTGCCTTAAGATAGTGTTCTAGCACAAAACTGATGCTATTTTCATCTCAAATGGGCAGAGTAAGCCGGAAAAACACAAGAAAAATAGCAAAACCGGGTATCTCAATTCCCAATCTTTATAATCAGTGGACAGAACATATAATGAATAATCCAGAGGAGAGTTCCCAAATAGCTCTACAAATACTGCTGGCAAACATGATAAATGAAAAGATTAAAAACATACAAAGGACTCTGTATGAGCGTGATAGGGAGAGAGAGGAGGCAATCCAAAAGTTTATACAGGAATATCATAAGTATGAGGAAGCTACTCAAAAACGGATACAGGATTTGTGTGAGCAGCATGAGAATACTCAAAGAGAAAGGCAGGAATGGTGTGATCAGGCTGAGAGCACTCAAAGAGAACTACAGGAATACCACAAATGGGAGGAAGCTAATCAAAAAGTAACACAGGAATTGAGAGAGCAGGAAGAGAATACACAATGATCACTAAAGGCATTCATGGAATCCATTAACAAAGAGCTGAAGGAAGTCGGGGAGACCACAAAGGTAATGCTGAATGGAACCAAACAGAAGAAATGGGAGTCCAAGGAAACCATAACCAATGAACTAAGTGATTTGAGAATAAACAGTGAAAACCAAATTAAGGAAGTAAAGAAGTTCATACAAGATCTAAAGCAAAGCTTCAACAAAGAATTTGAAGCCATCAAAGCTGACCAATTAGAAGGAAAAGAAATAAAAAAGTAAGTAGAAAGTCTTGACAGCAGGTTAGACCATGCAGAAGATCGAATCTCAGAGATTAAAGACAGCCTAGATATTATAGAGAAAGAACATACAACCATTGAAAACAAGTCCAAGAAATATGATAGATCTATCCAACACTTGGAAGACACCATCAGAAGGCCTAATCTAAGGATAATGGGTGTAGAGAAGCACCTAGAAACAGAAGTTAATGGTCTAGGATTGTTTAACAGGATCCTAGCAGAGAACTTCCCAAACATGCAAAAAGATAGGCCTATTCAGATACAAGAAGCTGTTAGAACCCCAAATAGACCAGACCAGATAGGACATCCCACGGTCACATTATAATCCACACAGGATAAACTCAGACCAAGCAAAAGTTCCTTATAGCTGTCAAGGAGAAGAGATTAATCCCCTATAAAGGGAAACCAATTAGAATCACCTCAGATTTCTCAGCAGAGACAATCAAAGCAAGAAGAGCCTGGAATGATGTAAGCCATGCCCTAAAAACAAACATCAACCGAAAATACTGTACCCAGCTAAACTCTCCTTCATAACTGAAGGCCAAATAAAAACCTTACATAACAAAGAAAAATTGAAACAATACATCTCCACCAAACCAGCCCTACAAAAGATTCTTAAAGATGTCCTACATAAAGAAAACCAAGAAGACCACAATAAAGGCCAAGAAACCGCACCAAAACTGAGAATCCAAGAACCATAGGAAGATCCCAGTGTTCGCAGCCCCCAAGAAGGTGGATAACATGGCAGTAACTCCCAAATAATTCTCAGGTCTATAGCAAAATAAACCCCAATCCAATAGATGGAAGGAAATAATTAAAATTGAATCAGAATTAAATTCATTAGAATAAAAAAATAGAAATAATCAACAAAATAGTGTTGGTTCTTTGAAAAAATTAAGAAAATAGACAGACCCCCCAGCAAATCCTATCAGAAAAACAAGAGAATACAGCAAAGGCAGTACTCAGAGGCAAGTTTATATCTTTGAGATCTTACATCAACAAATTTGATAGATCTGAAACTAAAAATATAATGAGACACATGAGCCTCCTTGAAAAATAGCAAAATAAACCCCAATCCAGTAGAGGGAAAGAAATAATTAAAATTAAATCATAATTAAAAGAATTAGAATAAAATAGTAGAAAGAATCAATAAAACAAAGACTTGGTTCTTCGAAAAAATTAACAAAATTGACAGACTCTTAGCAAATCTTGTCAGAAAAAGAAGAGAATACACCAAAATAAATAAACTCAGAGATGAGAATGGGAGCATCACCACGGAAACAACCAAGATTCAGAACATTATAAGGGAATACTTCTCAAAACTTTATGCTAATAAGTTTGAGAACTTGACAGAAATGGACCTTTTCCTAGTAAATATTGACATGCCGAAACTAAACCAAGATGAGTTAAGCCATATTAACAGGCCCATATCAAGCATTGAAATACAAACAGCAATAAGAGAACTCTCAGCTAAGAAAAGTCCAGGACCAGATGGTTTTACAGCGGAATTTTACAAGTCCTTCAAAGCAGAGCTCACATCAATACTCCTCCAAATCTTCAATGAAATTGAAAGAGAAAGTTCACTACAGAACACATTCTATAAAGCCATCATAACCCTCATCCCAAAACCAGGAAGGGACTCATCGAAAAAGAGAACTATAGACCCATTTCTTTGATGAACATTGATGCAAAACTTCTCAACTAAATTTTGGCCAATCGACTTCAACAATTCATCCAAAAAATCATACACCACGATCAAACAGGATTCATTTCAGGGATGCAAAGCTGGTTCAATATACACAAATCAATTAATATTATTCATCACATCAACAGGAGCAAGGATAAGAACCACATGGTTATCTCAATAGATGCAGAAAAAGCATTGGACAAGATTCAACATCCCTTTATGATGAAGGTTTTGGAAAAATTAGGAATCCATGGAACATTCCTCAATACAATAAAGGCTGTATATGACAAACCTACAGCCAGCATTATACTTAATGGTGAAAAATTAAGCCATTTCCTCTTAACTCAGGAACAAGACAAGGATGTCTACTCTCTCCAATTCTCTTAATTCTAGTATTAGAATGCCCATGTACAACAATAAGGCAAGATGCAGACACAAAGGGGATCCAAATAGGGAAAGAAGAAATAAAACTCTCCCTCTTTGCAGATGACATGATCTTGTATTAAAAGAATCCCATAGATTCCACTCCAAAATTACTCAAGCTGATTCAAAACTTTGGCAAAGTAGCAGAGTATAAAATTAACACCCCAAAATCAATGCCTTTTCTGTATGCCAACAATGAGAAAAGTGGGGCTGAATTTAGGAAAGCAACTCCATTTGTAATAGCCCCACAAAAAATAAAATACCTAGGAATTAACCAAAGAAGTGACGGACCTCTATGATGAAATCTTTAAAAACTTGAAAAAGGAAATCAAAAGAGAATTTAGAAAATGGCAAAACATCCCATGCTCCTGGATTGGAAAGATTAACATCGTGAAAATGACAATACTTCCCAATGCTACCTACAAATTCAACGCGATACCTATCAAAATTCCACCCTCATTCTTCAAGGAAATAGAAGAGGCAATCCAAAAATTCATATGGAACAATAAAAGACCCCTAATAGCAAAAACACTCCTCAACGGAAAGAACAATGCTGGAGGAATAGCAATACCAAATTTCAAACTCTACTATAAAGCCATAGTAATCAAAACAGCTTGCTATTGGCATAAGAACAGACCTCAGGACCAATGGAATAGAATTGAAAACCCAGAAATGAACCTACAGACCTATAGACATCTAATCTTCGATAAGGGAGCTAAAACAATAGAATGGAAGAAAGACAGCCTCTTCAGTAAATGGTGCTGGCAAAATTGGTTAACTACTTGTAGAAAACTAAAGCTAGAACCTTATATATCATCCTGCACCAGAATCAACTCCAAATGGATCAAAGACCTCGGAGTCAAAGCAGACACTCTGAAAATATTAAAGCATGGAATAGGAGAAACCCTAGGTCTCCTTGGCTCCGGCTGAAATTTTCTGAATAGGGACCGGGAAACACAACAAATCAAGGAATGCTTGGACACATGGAATTGCATGAAGTTGCAGAGCTTCTGCATGGCAAAGGACATAGCTAGCAAGATCAATAGAAAGCCCACGGATTGGGAGAAGATCTTCACTAGCCATACAACGGACAAGGGTATCATATCTAAAATATACTTGGAACTCAAAAAATTAAATCCCCCAACAATAAATCCTCAAAGAAACAAATGCCCAATAAATAAGTGGGCTAAAGACTTAAAGAGAAACTTCTCTGAAGAAGAAAGAAGGATGGCCAATAGACACATGAAGAAATGCTCAACATCCCTAGCCATAAAACAAATGCAAATCAAATCAAAACAACATTGAGATACCACCTAACTCCAGTTAAAATGGCAAAAATCAAGAACTCTAAAAACAACAATTGCTAGAGGGAATGTGGACAGAAGGGAAACTTACTTCATTGTTGGTGGGAATGTAAACTTGTTCAACCACTTTCGAAAGCAGTATGGATGTTCCTGAAAAGACTTCACATAGAACTCCCCTATGACCCAGCAGTCCCACTTTTGGGCATTTACCCAAATGTTTACAAACAAGAAAACCACTAAAGCTACCAGCACAACTATGTTTATTGCAGCATTATTTACCATAGCTAAGATATGGAACCAACCCAGATGCCCCTCAGTAGATGAATGGATCAAGAAAATTTGGTATATATACACAATGCGATTCTATGCCTCCATCAGAAAGAATGACATTGCTCCATTTGCTAGGAAATGGAAAAACTTGGAAAAAATTATATTAAGTGAAGTAATCCAGGCCCAAAAAACATAGGTCCCCTGGTTTCCCTTCCTTGCATTATCGAGTATATGTATGTGTCAAGCAGAAAAGGTCAGATAATGTGATGTTAGGAAAATGAGCCCTTAGGTATGTATTTTAATGTTTTTTTTTTCTTTCATGCATTTGTTTCTAACACATTTATAAGATTATTTCTATGTTGCTTTGTATGTCCCTCCCCCACAGTATAACCCCTGCTTTCACTATATTTGATGTCAGTGTAACTTGTGGAGGAGATGGGGAAAAACAAGTCGTTCAAGGATACAGGTGGACCTGTTGCAACAATGAGAAGTACAAGTTGTCATGTCGAAAACGAGGTTTACAACGTTGGTGCGGGGGTGGGGGGGCAGGGAGGATTAGATGAGGAGTGGGGTGGGAAGTGGGAGTGGTGTGAAAGGTAAACAAAGGAGGAGGCTTCAATGCTTGATAAGAAATGTATGCATTATCCTGCCCTTGGAATTTTAAGCCCTCTGTACAGTATGTTCACAAAAAAATAAAACAAAATGAAATTAAAAAATTTATACAAAAGGAAAACGATATAGTTGAACTCAATAAAAGTATAGAACAATTTAGTTTGTGCATGCTCATATGCAAGTAGTGAATAGAAGTTGTTAGCAGATGGCTCATGTATCTCATTCTAACTACTTGGGAGGATGTGATTTTAGTATTGCTGTTTGAAGGCAACCCACAAAATAAAGTCCCTGGGAATCTTACTTTTCTAATCAGCAAAAAGCCAGAAGTGAGGCACGACTCAATTCATAAATTGTTAACAAATTGCAACAAATCCCAGGGACCCTGAGTTCAAGCCCCAGAAACATACGTAGATGTACAAAAGTAATAATAGTATTACTAGTATGACGATGATGATGATGATTATGATGATAATGATGATGAAGGGTACCCATAGTCAAGGATAAAATATTTGCAAATCCTATACCTGAAGAATGCTTTAAATATAGATTCTACATAGAACTTTCAAAACCTAATGTTTAAAAGAACATCAATTAGAAACCAGCGAAATACATCTTGTGAAAAATAAGCACAAGAAAAGCATCATCAGTCATCAAATAAATACAGATTAAAACTAAAATGACATCGTAAAACATGTATGAGAATTACTTCATGTAATACAATAATGACCATACTAAATGCTATCAAGAAACAGAGAAACTGGATGCTGAGTGGGGCAGTGCATAGTCACAGGCACTGTGACTACTCTTTCACATGTTACCAAAGATTCAGGTTTCAACACAAATGACTACAATGTGATTGTGCAAAAGAGATTGCGACTTTTCCTTCTCATGAATCAGAATTCTGTCAAATGATTTCTGTCTTCCAGATATTTACACATTTCTCATGATCTTTTCTAATATTTTGTCTTCATTACTGATGTTCACAGTACATTTTTGTTGTTGTCTTGTGTGTATATCTCATTTTTAGGGCTTGAACTCTGTGTTTAATGGTCTCCCTTGTATTTTTTGCTCATGCCTGATGACACTCTATCCTTGAGCCACATCCTCACCTGCTGCTTCTTGCTGGATAATTGGAGATAAGTTTTCACATTTTTGTCTGTTTGGACTGACGTTGAACTAAAATATTCAGGTCTCAGCCTCCTGAGTTCTAAGATTGTACACGTGAATGGCTAACACCAATCTTTGCTTTACTGTTATTTTAATTATGTGGTAGAGGAAAGAGGAACTATATTTGTGTTAAGTGTGCAATTTTCAAATACAAGTTTGTGTCAACTTGATATAATGTAACTGTTATCAATTTTAACAACTAAGTCAATGAATATTACACATTCCCACAGAAATACAATTGAAAACAAAAGGCATAATTATTTTCTTAAATCAAGTAATGGAACCGTGAATTTCTTTCACTTTACAATTCATGTTTTATATAACTTTAAGTAGCAGACTTCTATGACTAAAAGTAAATATATTAATTGTATACCACAAGAAGCAAAGTGATTACATTAAGGATAGATATTTTCTCACAGCCAGAAGGTCAGTTTTTGAGCATTCTCATGAAAAAGAAATGTTACATGCAGAAATTAATGGATATGATGTAGCTTGATCATCACACAACATATAAATGAATGAGATTAGCACTCAATACTTCATAAATATGTAAAAATAATTATGTAGCTAAATGCCAGTGGCTCATGCTTGTAACCTTAGCTACTAAGGAAGCTGAGAGCTGAGAATCATGGTTCAAAGCTAGCCTAGGCAGGAGAGTCCGTGAGACTCTTATCTACAATGAGCCACCAGAAAACTGGCAGTGGCTCAAGTGGTACAGCACTAGTCTTGAGATGAAGAGCTGAGGGACAGTGTCCAGGCCCAGATTTCAAGCCCCATGACTGACAAAATTAAAAATAAACAGTTACAAATAAACACATATTTTGCCATAAATGTTAAAATATATATTCTAAATTCTAAATTTTTTTAAATCCTCAATAGATATACTAGTTTATATAAATATAGAGAAGTGTGTTCTGGGTTTAGTTGTCATTGAATCAATTTTGTCACTCACACATTTCTCACTCAATTCATATTTGTATGTTTATATACTTATATACCTTAAGTATAATTAACTGATACATGATAGGCAATTCTGTTTTAAGAATCTACCTTGGCTTTCTAACATTAACCCTTCTACCCTAAAATTGATATGCCCTCCAACATTGTCAGAGGTTTCATCTCATTGGAGCAGAAAAGTGTAATACAAAACCATTGTTTGGAACAACTGTAACATTTTACATGTATTTCACTTAGTTTAAGAAACAAAATATTCAATTCATCTTAACCATGCCAGTAACAGCAAAATGTCTTCTGAGCTTTTCAGTCTCTTAAGAGATGAAAATCTTTAATTATACATCTATTTTTTTCTGTCAAACAGGTTATATCTTAGGAAGATTTTTGGGTAATCCTGTGTTCTTGATTAGAAGACAGGAACAAAGGTAATAATGAATATAGCCAAAGAAAATACTTGAAAACAATTAAAAAAGCAATCACAAACACTCCTGTTTTCACCGATTTCAATGAGGATATACATTGAAGTATCATGTTTTTGTTGCATTTAAAGAGTAATAATTAAACTTTTATTATCCGTGAGAAAGGGATCAGAAAACTTTGTTTGAAGACAGCTTGACTTTGAACAATCCAAATAAGCATAATGGATTTAGCTTGTTTTTCTATGTATTTGCCAAAATAATGGAAAGCAACAACAAAAGGCAGGAAAACATCTAAGCCAAAGCAGTAAAGTTTTAACTATAAAATAATTTTGAGGGTCTGATTCTTTCAAAGTCAGGCTTGCAAAGAGGAAATTATATTTGCTTTGATGTGAACAAGAAAAAATATAAAAAATCCTTTATTAATGTTTATCATATCTTGACTAGGGCTTCTCATTTTGGAGAAGAGGAAAGGTATGAAAAAGTTCATGACTGTTTAACTATTCTCCAAGATCATTCTTATTTATCTGCTATAGCGATGGAAGTAGGCTTGGTTACTATTAGTATCATGCTTGTTTACATTTAGAAGTATTGTTTGTTTCTAGGTTGTAAGCTACAAATCTTGAGTACTAATAAAGGGTCATTTCCTAAGAGAAGAAAGTTTTTGTGTAATCAAACCTAAAATATTGAAGACAGCATAGTGGATACTATTTTCTAGCTATTTCACAATCTGTAGGTATGTCAGCCTTACTGGCCTTAGTATTCTTTTCCAGTTCCTTTTATACCACCTGTCCTAAATTGTAACACATATTAACGGAATGAAAAAGTAATGCCATCTTAAGAAAGTCCCATTGCAACAAGACGTTATGTCGAAAAATGAACTTTACAACTTTGGCGGGGGTGGGGGGCCGGGGAGCGATTGGTGGGCAGGAATGATAAGGAGAAACAAAGGGGGAGGCAACAATGCTTGATAAGAAATGTATTCACTACCTTGCTCATGTAATTGTAACCTCTCTGTAATGTATTTTCACAAAAAAACTTATTAATATTAAAAAAGAATGTCATTTAGGACTCTGGGACTGTGGCATCATGGAACAGTTATTGCTTAGCATGTATGAACCTGGGTTCAATTCCTCAGTACCACATAACCAGAAAAAGAAACACTGGAAGTGGTGCTTTGTCTCAAGTGGTAATGTGCTAGCTTTGATCAAATTATAAAAAGAGCTCAGGAACAGTTCCCTAGCCCTGAGTTCAAACCCCAGGTCTGGCAAAAGAGTCATTTAGCTAGTAAATGCAAAATAAAAAAACCCATAATTGGAATATATAATAGCTCCTTCCAACTGATACCTAACAATAGTCCTTAAATCATGCATGGACTTTACCTATATTAAAATATTGTGTTGAGCAAAAAAAAAAAAAAAAAAAAACCACGTTTTTTTAATAGGTCATTGCAATTAATACCAGGAATGAGCTTAGATATCAAGTGAAGATTAATCCAGGAAATTCAAAGATGCCAGGCTTTTGAGTGGTCACTGCTAATCACAATGAGAAGGGTAGTATAAGTGAGATTTGGAAACCTTTTTGGTAAGTCATTGTACCAAAAAGGCAGAGGTTCATTAATTGTTTTGACAGAAGAGATGGAATAACTCCAGATGGAAGGAATAAATGATAATAATAACAAACTTATACCACAAACTGTTCTAGAGAACCATTTTTGGTTATTGAACAACTAGTTATTAACTAGGCTTATTTCTCATTGCCGTTGCAATCTAATCACTTATGCCAGTTCTTAATCTCTGTGTGGTAAGTTGTTTATCCTTCTATGCTGCTCTTTCATACCTAATCTCCTTTGCTTTCTAAAAATCTCAGTCTTTCTGTATTTCTCAATGAACAATTTCTGATACTAAGTCCACATACGGAAACAACAGAGGATGCTAGTGTAAGAGTCCCATAGCTCATGAGTCATAATGTAACAACACAGAAAAAGAGGACGTATATATTGCTACCTCAAATTTTCTGAAAAGCTACAATGTCATCATTTGATTCAAATTTCCATTATTTGTTTACAGTGTCATTAAGTGCACATAAATGCAAATATGAGCCGGGTGTTGGTGGTTCACCCATGTAATCTTAGCTACTCAGGAGGTTGAGACCAGACGATTGTATTTCAAACCTAGCCTGGTCAGAAAAGGAGACATTTATCTTCAATTAGAAACCTCAAACCCAGAAGTGGTGCTGTAACTAAACTGGGAAAGCACTCAACATGAGCTGAAGAGCTGAGGGACAGTGCCCAGGATCAGAGTTCAAGCCCCAATACCAACAGAAAAAGGACAAATATGACTTTAATTTTCCCTAAGAATGACAAAGTCCATAGAAATCTTCACAAGCGGAGAAAATAATTCCTAAATAGTTCAGTCCACCTTTTGCTGAGTTAAGTTATGGCTTCTTTGCTGGACATATTCTCTTCTTTTAAAAATTGTCAAATATTAGCTTTATAATAAACTTCACCAAAAATTTCTTGGTTCAAAAGAGAAGTCCATACAGTTTATGTAACTTGGATTTAAAAATATAACAAAGCCAACACAGACAGGAGAGTCTGTCAAACTCTTATCTGTAATTAAACACCAAAAAAGCCAGAAGTGGACTTATGGCTAAAGCAGTAGAGTACTAGCTTTGAGGGCAGGTGGGTAGGAAAGACTGTTCAGGGACAGGGTCCAGCCTCTTAGTTCAAGCCCCAGAACCAGCACAAACTAAACAAACAAGCAAACAATAAAAAACCCACATATATTTCTTTGGGACCATCCTTAAAGCACTGGTTTGAAAAGACGCTCCTTTTGCTGATCATACTCACTGGATCTTGCTTTTTGGAATCCTTGTAGCTATGGAGAACTCAGGAGCAGATTAAAGGAATAGATAACTGACTCCTGCAACAAGAGAATCATGTCAGGAGTGAAATATCTATGAATAAGGCATTTTTAAAGCTCCATGTCTTTGTTTCTTTGCTGAAAAACATTTTTAAAACAATGATATTCCCCTAACATCATCTTATCTGACCTTTTCTTCTTGACTCAGACATATACTAGTTGTTGCAAATATGGGAAACCATGGTACCTATGTTTCTTTGGGCCTGGCTTACTTCACTTAACATAATTTTTTCCAATACTTTCCATTTCCTAACAAATGCCATTCTTTCTGATGGAGGCATAGACTTCCATTGTGTACATATACCACATTTTCTAGATGTTAGGGGAATGAACCCCAAGATAAGTATTCAAATGTTTTTTTTTCCTTTCATGCAATTGTTTCTGACATATTTCTAAGATGATTTCTTTGTTGCTGTGTATGTCCCTCCCCCACACTATAACCACTTCTTTCACTGTATTTGATATTGGTATAATTTGTGGAGGAGAAGGGCAGAAATAAATCGTTTAACTAGGGATACAGGTGGACCCATTGCAACAATGAGATGTACAAGGCGTTATGTGGAAAAAGGAACTTTACAACTTTGGTGTGGGGGGGAGGGGAGTGAGTACAGGAAGGGATGGGTAGGGGAAACAAAGAGGAGGCAACAATGCTTGATAAGAAACGTACTCGTTATCTTGTCCATGTAATTGTAACTCCTCTATACGGTATTCTCACAATAAAAATAAAAAATAAAAGAAAAAAATAAAACGTTATTTCCTTTTCATCTATGCTGGCCTTCAAATGGCATATTGTTTCCTTTTGTAATACTCTCAACTAGAAGTTCACAGACAAGTTTTATATGAGTGAAGAACACACTTGAAAAATTCAGGGACAGAGTTTCCTTCAAGCCTTAGATTCTTTTCATGTACAGTAAAAACGAGAGCAAAAATTAACTTGAACTTTGTCATTTCTCTATGTTCAATTATCAAAGAATTAGCATAGTAGAAACTATTTTCTAGCAATATCACAATCTTTAGATGTAGATTTTGTTTCCCACTGTTCCATGGGACACATTTTTGTTAACTTCTTTTTCACCATCTAGTGATCCTATAACATCCTATACCATCCTGGGATTGCTGTATCTTTACTGGATTCTCTAATTTCTGTTGGAAAGTTAAGAACGATAGAAAATTGAGTGACTGTTTCCGTTATACCTTTTTTTTTATTACCTTAGAAACTGTAAATCAAAATAACATAAACTATCTTTATAATATTAGGAGATGGATTTCATTTCTACATTCTTACCCTAACCTTCTACATAACTTTGGTACTTAGTGATCCCCAAATGTGAAAATGGAGATAGGGAGCTTCTTATTTAAATATTATTCAGAATTTCAAGACTTCATTAATGCAAGGTCCTTAGTAGTATGCACATCATACATGTGTACAAAGCTGGTGGCAAATTTTTCTTATTCTCAGAAACTAGGACATGTGGTATTCTTGTAGCTGCATCAGGAAAAGGCTGTAGCTGCGTTACTTTACTAAACCAAATCTGATGGAAAATATTTCTACAAGTTAATTGGCTTGAATAATCTGTATTTATCATTTTACAGTTCTATAAGACAGAAATCTAAAAGAAGTCTCACTAGATTAAAATTGAGCCACCTTCAGAGCTAAAATATTTTTCAGATGATTCTAGTGGAAAAGGCATTTACTTCCTGTTCCGCTTTCCAGAAACTTCAGAATCTGGATTGTTGTCTTTTCCTTTATCTTCTAATGTAGCATCTTTACATCTTTCTGATCCTTCTTACTTAACCATGTCCCTTTGAACTACACAGACAATGGGATAGAAATCTTCCCCTAGAAATAGCCTTTGACCACTTCTGGTTCACTTTTGTAAGCTGAAGTAGGTCACATGACCCATCTTGACATTGCAGAGTAGAGGTAACTCTCACCTACAGGAAGCTGATGCAGGACAGACTAATATGCCAATATATGTAACACTTGAGATGAAGAGGAAAAAGAAGAAAACTACAATACAATCAATCATACTTGCCATCACATGTCTCTGCATGTACTTTTGTTTCTAAAACTACTGAGATCTTCAAATCATGTCTTTAATGCTTGTATATTACTGGAATTAGAGAACATTTTAATACTGAGACAGCATAAAATCTCAAAGAAATCTGGAGAAATAATTTCAATATTACATCTTGTTTTACTAGGACATGAAACGATTTTATATACAATACTTTATACTAGTAACTTTTTTCCAGAACTGGATTTTACTAATATGTGTGACTATCCACCAGAATAAATGTCTTCATTTATCCGCATCTTGTACAGACAGCATAGTCAAGCAGATGTGGGAGTTCATCAGTAGCACTTTTTAAAAATGCAAAAAATGTGGACTTGGAACCAATATGAATATTTTTCCAACATCACCTTCCACATCCTCTTTCTTCCTTCCTAGGAAAAAACCCAATCAATAAAAATGCTTAGATTTTTGGCTCTTGAACTTAAAAGTGGAAGCAGAATGTTATGGATGTCAGAGATGACTGTTCATGGTGTTTTACATAATAATGTCACATGCAACAGCCCTATGAGTCCTGTAGAAATTAGCATTGTACTTCCTTAGTGATGTGATAGGAATGTCAGCCTTACAGGACTTAGTATTGTTTCCCATTTCCATTTCTACCATCTAGCCTAAATTATAATACATAGTAATGAAATGACAAAGTAATGCCATCTTAAGAAAGTCATTTAGGGTTCTGGGAATTTGGCTTCATGGTACAGTGATTGCTTAGCATGCATAAAACGCTGCGTTCAATTACTCAGTACCACATAAACAGAAAAAGAAATTGTGCTGTGCCTCAAGTGGTAGAGTGCTAGCCTTAAGCAAAAAAAAAAAAAAAAAAAAAAAAAAAAAAAAAAAATCTCAGGAAGAATTCCCTGGCCCTGAGTTCAAGCCCCAGGACTGGCAAAAAATTCATTTAGCTAGTAAATGTGAAATAAAGAACCTACACTTGGAATATATAATTGCTCCTTCCAACTATGACCTATCAATAGTTCTTAATTCATGTACTTTACCTATATTAGAAGATTGTTTTGAGGAAAAATAAAACATTTTGTTAGTAAGTCATGACAATTAAAGTCAGGAATGTGCTTAGATATCAGGTGAAGATTAATCCTGGAAATTCAAAGATGTCAGGCTTTTGAGTGGTCATTGCTAATCACAATGAGAAGAGTAGTCTAAGTGAGATTTGGAAATCTTTTTGGTCAGTTGTGGCACCAAAAAGGCACCAGCTAATTAATAGTTGTGATAGAAGTGAAGGAATAAATCCAGAAGGAAGAAATAAATAATAATAATTACTAAATTATACCAGAAACTCTTCTAGGTAACCATATTTGTTTATTGAAGAGCTATTTATCAACTAGGCTTATTCCTCATTGCCTTTAGCATTCTAAGTCACTTAGGCTAGATCTTAATCTCTGTGTGATAAGTTGTATCTCATTCTATGTTGTTCTTTCATATCTGATCTCCTTTGTTTTCTAAAAATCTCAGTTTTTCTCTATTTCTCTACTAACAATTATTTATTCTAAATCCACCTACGCAGACATCAGAGTCCAATATCACATGAGTCATTAATGTAACAACATGGAAAAGGATGACATATTTATTGCTACCTCAAATTTTCTGAAAAGCTGCAATGTCATCGTTTGATTCAAATTTCTATTATTTGTGTACAGTGTCATTAAGTGCACATAAATGCAAATATGACCCGGGTGCTGGTGGTTCCCATCTGTAATCTTAGCTATTCAGGAGGTTGAGACCAAAAGATTGTATTTCGAACCTAGCCTGGTCAGGAAAGTCCATGAGACATTTATCTTCATTTAGACACCTGAAACCTGGAAGTGATGCTGTAACTAAACTGGGAGAGCACTCAACTTGATCTGAAGAGCTGAGGGACAGTGCCCAAGATCAGAGTTCAAGCCCCAATACCAACAGAAAAAGGACAAATGTGACTTTAATTTTCTCCAAAAGGAATGACGAAGTCAATAGTAATCTTCACAAGCAGAAAAAAAATTTCCAATAGGATTCAGTGCACCTACTTTTGCTGAGTTATTTACGTTATGGCTTCTTTGCTGGACATATTCTCTTCTTTTAAAAATTTTCAAATATTACCTTTATAATAAACTTCACCTAATATGTCTTGGTTCAAAAGAGAAGTCCATACAGTTGATGTCACTTAGCTTTCTTACTATCTCAGTTCAAAGCCAACCCAGGCAGGAGCATCTGTCAAATTCTTATCTCTAATTAAACACCAAAAAATTCAGAAGTGGAATTTTGGCTCAAGCAGTAGTGTACTAGCTTTGGGGGGCACGTGGGCAGGAAAGACACCTGTTCAGGGAGAGGATCCAGCCTCTGAGTTCAAGCCAAAGAAGCGGCACAAACTAAATAAACAAACAAGCAAACAAAAAATCTCATATATTTCTTTCAGAACATCTTTAAAACACTGGTTTGAAAAGAGGCTCCTTTTGCTGATCATACCTACTGGATCCTGCTTTTTGGAATCCTTATTGCTATGGCGAACTCAGGACCAGAATAAAGGAAGGGACAGCTGACTTTTGCAACTAGAGAATCATCTCAGGAGTTAAATATCCATGCATAAGACATTTTAAATCTCCATGTCTTTGTGTCTTTGAAGTAGAACACTGTAAAACAATGTTATTTCTTTTTTTCTATGCTGGCCTTCAAATGGCATATTTTTTCCTTTTGTAATATTCTCAAGTAGAAGTTTACAGAAAAGTTTTATGAGTAAAGAGCACACTCAAAAAAGTCAGGGACGGAGTTTCCTTCAAGCCTTGGATTATTTTCTTGTAAAGTAAAAACGACAGCACAAATTAACTTGAACTTTGTCATTTCTTTATGGTCAATTTCTTTCCTGGATTCAGTTCCTACTTCCAGTAAAAGTTCCTTAAAATGAGTGTTTTCTGGCTTCATTGAAATAGCCCAAAAACATCTTTGGACATGAGGTAACATGTGTTTCAGAGACAACTTAGTAACGAGAAAATATGGAATTTCCATGGCTTATAAAACATTATCCATGTACATATGGCCAGATAAGACAATGTTAAGTGAAATTAACCCCCAAATAGGGAAATATCTTGTTTTTTTCTTTCTTACTATTGTTTTTAATGTATCTAACATGTATTATGTGATTTTTTGTTTCTCTTCTATTTTCTTCCTCAATGCTATAACCTTTTTCCACTGTATTTGATGTCAGTGACCTTCATCTTGCATATACATTTTTCTAATGTGGGGAGCGGAAGGGAAATAAAATGCTGAAAGAAGTATACAGTATGACCCGTTGTTAAAATGAGAAGAACAAGACACTATGTTGAAAACGAACTTTACATCTTGGGGATGGGAGGAGAGAATTGGGGTGGTGGGGAGAAAAGGGATGACAGGGGAAAAACAAAAGAGGAAGTAACAATGCTCGTTAGATAATGTACTCATTAACTTACTTATGTAACTCTAACCCCTTTGTCCACCATTTTCACAATAAAAAACATGATAAAAAACATTATCCTGGAGTATATTAAGTTCAAATTTCTTAAGTGCTCTGGGAAGAAGGTTCTCAGAAACATTTTTTGTCAGTGTTTGTATTGTGCATTATTACCCAAGTGTACATAAGTTAAAAGAAGGTGAAATAATAGGAATAAGAGAAAGAGAAGTTTTGTGTTTAAGTATAATGGTTCACTACATTATAGAAGACTCTGCAAATAAGACAACTTGGAAACAATAAAGCCAAGGCCAGTATGTAGACTTATGGGAGTGATATAGAGAAAGCATTACTCCTAAGTGGAACATGAAGGATGAGGCCACTGTCTTTCTTCTACTAGCTCTAAATCATGGTAGCTAATCATTCAAATTTGTAAAAAGGACAATGGAAGAATAATTCCGGTTCCAATGAAGTCAGATATAAGAGCATGGATTTAACTGGAAAAAAGGCCATGTTGAGAGAGCAGGAATTATAATAGCAATGAACTGGTGGCTAAGATCACATTTCTTTTTCTTTTTTTCTTTTTCTTTTTGTTGGTAGTGGGGCCTGAACTCTGGGCCTAGGCACTATCCCTCTACTCTTCAGCTCAAAGCTTGTGTCTACCTCTTGAGCCACAGCACCACTTCCACTTTCCTGGTGGTTAATTAGAGATAAGTGCCTCAGAAACTTGCCTACTCATGCTGGATTTGAACTGCAATCTTCAGATCTCAGCCTCCTGATTAGCTAGGATAATAGGCTTGAGCCACTGGCACCCTGCTTAGGATTACATTTCTAACAGTGTACACTCAGCATATATAATGTGTATGTTCATCTATCTTTATATGAACTCGATTTAAAATCTGAGCTACAGCTTAGATTTTACACTCACAAAAATGTTTGCAGTTCAAAAGTTGATACTCCTGGAGAAATATAACCGAGGAATGTAAAGGAGTCTGGGAAGTTCAGTTTGCATCCAGCTTGGGCAGAACAGTCTTTGAGACACTATGTATAATTAACCAGCCAAAAAATGCATTGGAAAAATGGCTCAAGTGATGGAATACTAGTTATGAGCAAGATTGCTGAATAAGAGTTTGAGGTTTTTGCATACATATATACATACAAACATGCACATACACACATAGGCACTTATATGTTCAAACACACATATGAAACAATTCTCAGATTGTGTAGAAAAGTTAGAAAATAATAGAAAATATGTCCTGAGTAAGACTAGAATCAAGTGATAATTTTTAATATTAGAAATTCGTCAGGTGAAATTTCCCCCCAAAAGCTTGAGAATATTACATAGGTGGGAACAGAGGTAGTAAGAAACTCAAGTCATCATTAATAAATTATACTTCAGCAATTCTTGGCATATTCTACTTTGGGCCTTTGTCTTCTTTGCACATTCCTTTTGAGTTCATAGTTGCTCTATTTCCATTTTATCTGCAAAAACTGCTAAGAAAATTGTTCAACTTCCACTTCTTCTTTGCACACGCCCAGTCTATGTATGAATGTACATTGTCCGTGTTAAGCAATAGGGTAGTACTCACTCTCTGAGGAGAAAAGTTCCACAATTTAACCCTATGCCCACATTAGAGTGTGTAGAATTTAAAGCATTTTGAGACAAACAGTGATATTAGAATTGAAAGAATGCCCTTAGGGACATTTCCTTGGAGCTCATTAGTTTTCCCAGGAGAAATATAAATATCCACAAAATTTGGAGCTAATTAGTTAAGTATCTGAATTAAAACTACATGTTGTGTTAATACAAGTCACCACTGTATTATTGTTACATCAGAATCCTTCACTACTTCACAATATGTATGAGAAAATGAAAGAAAGGCATTAAACACAATATATTATCTTTTTAAGCATTTAATCCAAGTGGTGAGGGTAAAGTCTGAACTCTTCCATTCAATAAAAGCTTGAAGTTTATTAGAGCACTTCCTAAATATAAGAATTTGTGGCAGGTTGATTGATAGAGTTATTTCAGCATGGAGATATCCCTAAAAAGAACTACACTTAAAAAGAATATGTGGCAGTTATGATGTGTCAATGCCTATTGAAGCATTTTCTATTCTAAAGAAGAATCAATTGAGGAGTCTTCAGTCACATCCATAATGCTTTATGTTCAACCTAATACCTAGTGTTACTTATCCTACATTTATAATGAGTAGGTGATAAAATATACAAACATATCTAAAGATATTTCAATAAAATCCCAACCTGATATAGATTCATTTGTCACTCACTGGAACTGTAGGATACATTAGGCTTGTTTGTGCTGTAATTCAATCTATAGTCTCTTGGCTAAACAAATCTTCAAAAATATTCACAGAATACCTCTAAGTAAAGTTCATGACAGTTATATCTGTATAATTCTTCTAAGGTTAGGATAAAGGCATTTTGTCCCAACATTTAAAATCAACAGGATCTGTTGAATTCATGAATCCACAATTTTATGGCTTCACATTCATATCTCAAAATTTTACTAATATGACTTTCACCAAAACACTGTTCTTATTGAACTTGCTTGTCAATGTCCCTTTAGTTTTCAAATCCAGATAATATATTTCCTCCAATATCTTCCTGAATATACTTTCCTTCCTTTACTTCTGTAAATCTGTGTTTATTACTTTTTTTGTTTCCTTATATATCTCTTTCTTCCAATCTTGTCCACACTGGTGCGCACATTGCTCACATTTGTGTCAGAACTTGCCTTTTCCTCTTCCCTCCAATAATGCCCCCAATTTTATTATTCTTTTTCACATTAATGGTCGTGGATATATTGATGATGTCTAAACAGACCAATCTTTGCATCTTTTTAACATAAATTTTAGAACTATCAGAGAATTTTTACCTCTAAATCCACCTTTTTCACCTGTAGTCTTATCTCAAGAATATCACTAACACAGTTGCCAGCTAGAGAAGTGGAAGCACTTCAGATTTCTTCTTATCCTTCTACTCTCGCCCACTAGATAAGATGAATGATCAAGATGTTCTCAGTTTCTGTCACTAATATGATTTCTATGTACTCCTTTTTATGCCCCTAACACCAGCCTATTGCAAATACTCATCACTGGTCACCTAGTCCTAAAACAACCATTTCCAAAGTATGCTTTTTCCCCATAGTCTTTTCATATTGGTCCTCTCCATCACTAAATTACTCTCCTTGTAAGCACACAGAGTGAAGAGCTCAGACACAAATTCTAGTATCATTATTTACTCACTACATTAACTGTTGGCCTTACATTTCTCATATGTAAATGGATGTAATTTACCAGAAATACTGTTGACTTGTAGACCAGGAAAAAGGAAAAGTGAAGAGTCCTTACATTTTCCACCTTAGCTTGCACATAAGGAAAGAGTCAAATTCAGTTTGTTGGTATGAAGTTACAAATTGTTTCATGCAGAAATAAAAATAAGTTTTACCTCCTGGCTCTACGGCCTGTGTCCTTTTAAGACAACTACACACATGTAAGTGCTATTATGTAAATTGTGTCATGTGTTCACAGCTGTATTGAAGATCATAGTCTTAACATATCATTGGTTTTTGAATAGTATCTATATGAGAATGTTATTTGAACTAATCACCATAAGTTGAAAACTATATCTTAGGCCATCAAAATGTGGAAATAAATTATTTGATTTATTAAAAAACAATACCACCAAGCCAGGCGCTGCTGGCTCACAGTGAAGTGCCCAGATTTCGCATGCCCCCCCTCTCAGACCACCAGAGAATATGATCAATGCAAACATCAACGAGTCGTTTATTGCAAGCTCAAACTTGGTCTTCTGCACACTTGGTAACCAGTGATGCTAAGAGGCCCCAAGCTCAAAATTCAAAATTAGCACAGCTTTTATAGTATCAAACAAACAAGTGTAGGGGGTTTCCACACAAGCAAGTTCACAAGTTCAGGGGGTTTCCACACAAGTAAGTTCACACGTTAGGGGGTTTAAGTCCTCCCTGATCACACTTCCCTTTTTCTGCTGGAACACCTGGGCAAATGTTCTGTTCCTTAAGGGTGGGCAGGGTTGGCGGCAACCTGGGGTTTTTCTGAGAACTATTTTTCTCTTTGGCAGCACAGCTCTCTTTGGGGGTTACTCTGAGGGCAGCACAGCTGAAGGGACTTCATATTACAATGGAGTTACTTTAGCTCTTCACACACGTTTAATCCTAGCTACTCAGGAGCTTGAGATCTGAGGATCATTGTTCAAAGCCAAGCTGGGCAGGAAAGACCGTGACACTACTATCCCCAATAAACTACCAGAAACCCAGAAGTGGCGCTGTAGTTCAACTGGTAGAGCGCTCCCCTTAAGCTGAAAAGCTGAGGGACAGCGCCTAGGCCCAGATTTCAAGCACCACAACCGACGAAAAAAACCCAGAAAAACAAAAAAAAATTACTACCAAGAAAAGTGAGTATACAGGAGTATGCAGGAATAACATTAGGAATTTTACTGTCTCTACCTGTTTATGTGACTGTATTTCCTGATATTGAATCTCTCCTCTTGTTATTCTTATTGTATGTAATCCAACGTCATTTATTACTATGAATTCAATGTGGGAATCTAGCTTTAAAGATGTCTAAAGTTTCTTCCTTTTCAATCAAAACATTCTCATTATCATGTTACGCTATGGTCATCATCATCATCTTCATCAAAATTATTATTAGCATCAGAAGTGCTAATTATTGAAAGTCTGGTTTGTGTCTATGATTTTGTTATTATTTGTCTTTTTATTAATAAGTTTAATGTCACCACAGTGAATGCATCCATATTAAAATTTTGAACAAAGAAAGAAACAAAAAACTAAACCATATCAGATAGCTTGACTATGCACTTATAACAGATTATGAAATAGATTATCGAAGCATTGCAAATTCCTAACCAATATTAATTAACTTCCTCTCTCCCCATCACTACACACAAATATTTAAGAGTTTCAACATAAATTTTTCAAGTGATATACTGTAAATGTTACTACTATATCAAATGCATATCTAAAATTTCCTTGAAAGTAATAAACTCTACTTTCTATTGAAATATTAGTTATTTTATTCTAAGAAACTTTTAGAAAAACAGACTATATATCTTTGAAATGAAAAAGGTCAAAATAGTAGCAAAAAATTTTAGAGGGAGTCTGTCTTCTCTGTCTGTCTCTGTCTCTCTGTCTCTCTCTGTCTCTCTGTCTCTCTGTCTCTCTCTCTATATATATATGTTATGTGTAGAAAGATACATTTTTAGAGATTATTTGTCAGAAATATATACATATATCTAAATTTATGTGTAGAATGATATACATTACAGTGAAAAAATATTAAAACATAATCAAATTTTTTTAATTCATCAAACCAAGTGCCGGTAACTCTCGCTTATAATTCAAGCTATTCTTTTTTTTTTTTTTTTTTTTTTGGTCTGGTTGTGGGGCCTGAACTCTGGGCCTGGGCGCTGTCCCTCAGCTCTTCAGCTCAAGGCTAGCACTCTACCACTTGAGCCACAGCACCACTTCCGGCTTTTTTCTTTTTGCTTATGTGGTGCTGAGGAATCGAACCCAGGGCCTCAGGAATGCAAGGCAAGCGCTCTACCATTGAGCCACCTTCCCAGCCCCTAATTCAAGCTATTCTTGTGCTGAGATCTCAGAATTATATTAGAAATTAGTCCAGACAGAAAAATATTTTTTAGATTCTTATTTCCAATTAACCACTAAAAACAGAAAATAGCTCTGTGCCTCAAGTTGTAGAATGCTTTCCTTGAGCATAAAAAGGCTTAGGGACAATGCCCAGGCTTTGCAAACAATAACCACAACAAGAAAATGTATCACATTAATTTTACAAAGCATCTTTTAACTGCTGTGAACATTTCTTAGAAACATGAATATATGCCCTTGGAAAATGTTCAGTTAAAATGTATACAATATTTATGTCTATGTTAAAGACATGACTATTTAGATTAAGATATTTAGGTAATGATTAGGAATTAAGAATAATGATGGGTAGGTAAAATATTGGGACTGGTCTTTTATTCTATTTTACAATAGTAATAAAATGATATTTTAATGATTATATAAAATTACTCTTGATTGTTACTTGAATTATAATAAGTGATAAATGTTTTTAAATGATTTCCAATGCAATTTTTTGTAATTTCAAAACAATTAAGAAAATGATTGTGAGGCTGGCTTACTCTAAGACTATATTTGTTTTCTTGTTCTAGTTTTTATATGTTCACAGAAATTCTAAAAATTCAATCGATGTTGGCATTCAGGAACCGCTTCATTGATAATAATATTGGAGACCCTTAAGTGGAATTGTTTTATTGCATTTGTTATTTTCACAAATAAATCAAGATGATTGTGTATTTTGTTTTTTTTTCACTGCTTTTGGCTCATGTCTTGAGAATAATTTGGTTTCCTAGCAAATTAGAGAAAAGCAATTGGATTAAGCAAGTAATGTATGGCTTTCATAAAAGTCAGATGCATAGATTTGTGTCTTCTGTTATTTGCTAAAAGTTTCTTCCAGAAAAGATTATCAATTACTTATAAGTAATGCATAATTCCTAGGTATTCCAGTTATCACATGGACTTTTGATTGAGTTATCTCTGTATAAACTCAAAATAACAGACAAAAAATCCCCTCAAAATAAACAGAAATCACATCTTTGTTTTAAACTCTGTAGTTTACAGAGTTTTTAGCCAACACCAAAAATATCTTTTTAAGTATTCTGCATTTTGTGTGAAGAATTTTTAACAATAGTTTTTTGCTGACATGTAATTAACTTACAATATATTATCTCCTTTTATTGTATACATTTTAGTGCTTTGGAAGTGAATTGTACCTTCATAGGTTTTCAAAGCCTAATTTTCACAAACTTGCAATTCTTCAAATAGAAATGCTATAAATTTTAGAACAGACATTAAAATAGATATAAAATTCTGTAACAGGAATTTGTCCAGCATGCATCCTCTATAGAGTGTCGTTTCAAAATTTGTTTTTGGGGATTATTTCCAGGGTCACACAAATACTATTCAAGTGCACTGTCAATGAACTACAATTCTCTCTCCAAACACGTTTCTTACTTCTCTTTAATACATTTATAGAAGTGTAATGAATGGATCCTATACAATTCTGTTTGACCTTTTGAAGACTTGAAAACTTGCTTGCTAAAATGATTGCAGTATTATACAAATAAAATCAATATGAGGAGTATATCAATTTCTCCACAAATGCATTACTATATTTTGGGTCATCTTTTTATATTAGGGTCATACTAGTCAGTATTCTTTCTCTTTTTTCTTAGATACTAAAGAGGAGCTTATTTCATATGCTCCTCATCTTGAGTATTAATTTACATATGTTCTTTAAAGAAATATCCTATTCAGGCAAAACTTTATATAGAATTAGAAGATATAAAAATGCTTAAGGTTCAGAATCATTGTAGCATTAACATTATAGCATTAACAAATATGTTCCCTCCATCTGTTGGATGTTTTCACTTCGGTTATAGTGTCCTTTGAATTATGAAAAGTTATCACTTGATATAATCCAGTTTATTCTTGCTTTTCTTTAGCCACTAATGCTTTCCACGTCAAAGTTTTAGAAACCTTTACTGTCCAATGTCATGAATTTTTACATTTATGTTTTTTAGGTTTTTACATCTCACATTTAGTTTTATAATTATTTTTTATTTTAAATTTTTGTATAAGGATTGAGGTAAGCCCGGTGCCTGTGGCTTACACCTGTAATCCTAGTTACTCAGGAGTCGGAGATCTGAGTGTTGTGGTTTAAAGCCAGCCTGGGCAGGAAAGTCCATGAGACTCTTATCTCCAGTAAACCACTAGAAAACCAGTAGTGGTACGGTGGCTCAAGCAGTATGGCTCTGGAGTTGAGCTGAAGAGCACACGGACAATGCCTAAGCCCAGAAGTTAAGCCCCATGAGTAACAAAAAAACAAAACAAAACAAAAAAATGATTGAGGTAGTAGTCTACGATCATTCTTTAAATCTCGAGAGAAAATAGTGCCAATACACCTGTTCATGATTCTATTTTTATTTCATAAAGTCATGGGATACTTTTCAAAATCTATTCACCATAAAACTAAGAATTTATTTTTGACAAATCTGTTACATTCTTCTATGTGTCTGCTCTTATTGTAGAACTATGTTTCCTTCACTACTAAACATGGTAATAAGATTCAAAGCTAGTATGAAGGCTTAAGCTACACCATTTTACAAGATTGTTCTGACTGACCTGTATTCCTTGAATTTACATACGATTTTATTGAGCAGATGAACCAATATTCTGCAGAGATATCTAGATATTTGATAATCACTCATATTTTGTACCTTGTGAAAACACAAGACCTCAGATATTATATATAGAATATATATAGATATGTCTTTAGAGAATACTTGAAACAACTAAAATTAATTTAGGAATGAGTTAAGATTTAGATAACGCTGTAGCATAATAAAGCTGAATGATAACAACTTGAGCTGGACAACAGAGGAGAATGAGAGTGGAAAGAATGATGGACCACATAAGAGCTCCTGTGTTTCAAAAAACAGAAAGACTTCAGAGAAAAGAAGGAGAAAAATAAAGTGTCCTGAGTCAAGTTTCTTTTTAGCCTATCTAATAGTTTGGACTAAAAGTCAGCCAAAATGGGAAAAAATAAAATAGAAAATAAAGCATTGTATATACCTGTTACAATGTAAAGAAATTGTAATAGGAATATGATAATTAATTTCCAAAGACATAAGAGAAAGAACAGGTAATCTCTAAAGGGCAAAAGAATGAAGAGAGAAAAGAAGCAAAGTAAAACCTTTATCAATAACAACCACAAGACTTTGAAAGTGGAAAGGCAGTGGAAATATTCAAAATAACAATAAATTTGCTAGCGTGGATAGACTATGAATCACACTTTATCACATATAATTTTGAAAAAGTATACTAGGAATGAAAGTTTAAAAGTCATGATTTAAAACATTATTTGGATTATAACTATACAGTATAACTCAGTGGTCAAACATTGGCCTAGCATATGTGAAGCAATGGTATGATCTCGCAAGCATTACAAAGTACACACAAAGCACACACACACAGAAACCACATAAACATGCACATACACACACCACATACACACATTTGGAATGTTGATATTATCATATTAAACAGAGGAAAGTATCACAAATAGTAAAGGTATGTTAATATATGAAATCATTATATTGCTCATACTATTTAAAAGTTTAGTAGAAATAAAATAGTCACAATATACTTGGATTTTAATAGATTAAGTAAATTGAAATTAATAGAAGACATGAGAATCTTTGCAAATGAATTTTAAATAACAAACATTTTGAAACATGTGTACTTTTACTTTGACAAAAGATTGATGTTACTGGTGTTTTAACTCAAGATTTAGAATATGATAGCGAGGTGCTCTATATAACACTATGGATGGCTTATCTCTAATCATTTCACTTTGAATAGTTTTATAATAAGGTCGTCTATTTTCTGTCTCTCCTGAATTACAAACCCTATTTACACTTCCCGCCATAGCTATAAAATGGATGCCACAAATCACCATGCCGAGCTCAATTTTTTTTTTAATTCAAGTACAAATATTTCCAAAAAGTGACCAGGTAATGAAGCCTTTCTTAATAAAGTATGTGCTTCTTGAAAATACAGTATTTTGCTACCTGGACAAATATGTTCATAACTATAAGAAAATAAATTTATTTAAAACCACTAACCATATAAAAATTAAGAAAATAATTTTTAAATAGTCACATGTTAAATATTTTAAGAGCAAAATATATGTATCTGAATAATTTACATGTGTAAAAATCATGCAAAATTAAATTAACTAATCCTACAACTCTGCAAAAAGAATTACCCTAAAGAAACAAAAGAAAACATTTAAGCTCAAATTTGAAATTTAGAAAATAAAATGAAGTGTATTCTTTAGTTGACTTAATTAAGTGTAAGCCCTCTGTATATCAATTTTATAATAAAAATGCATGAACAAAGAAAGCAAAAGTACCCATTGATCAGTAGCAACAGCAAAACCATCAGTAGTTCTTGTTTTGAGTGAACACAAATATCGATGGAAGAGATAACAATGTTCCTTCCCTAAGAAATATACTCATTACCATATTTATATAACTGTGACCCCTGTGTACATTTCTATTACAATAAAATTAAATTTAAATTAAAAATAAACCAAATAATATACCAATTAAGAATTCTTAGAAGCCATTGGTTAAAAACTCTGTAAAAAAACTGCCCTAAGTACCCAATGAATATACTTTGATGATACTATTTAAATATTTCAAATTCAGCAGAGAAGCAAAAAGTTTAAAAACTGTTACAAAGTAAAGCAATACATCAGAATATGTTACTATTAATAATAATCATAAGATGAATTTATTGTGGTAGTCAAATATGTAAGAAATTAGGCAATTTGCCATTCGTTTGCACTTAATAAGTGAGAAAGAATTTTCTAGGTCTTTTTAAATTATCATAAGTTTAATGAAGAAAGTATTATATCACATCATATTATAATCAGATAAAGCTGATATTAGAGCAAAGAACAGATTTTACTAAGTTTTTGGGTGTTAATGTATGTACATATTTTGGTTGTGGGAAATTTGGGGATTTCAACATGGGGTATATTATTCTTTCTAGGATGGCGTCTTATCAGTGGTTAATTTTAGGAGAGGGGTTCCCTTTCCAAAAGAACATGCACCTGATCTGTCCTTTTAACTTTCCCTTCATCAATGGCATCAGAGTTGCACACCAACTTGTCTAGCTTGCTACCTTGACTGATCTGGATCCTCAGTCTTTCCAAACTTAGTCTCTATATTGTACAGGATGGTGGAAATGATCCAATGCACCCAGCTATAGACTGAGAAGGAAGTTCAGTAATAGACTGAGAAGGAAGTTCAGTAAACTTTCGGCTTGAGTTCTGTTCTAAAGCCTGCTATGTAGTTAAGAGTACACATGGGAGCCCCTGATGCCAAGCAGTGAGAATATTTTTTTTAAAGCAACTAGACATATATATGACTTAGGCTTGTGAATACCTAAAGAAAAGAATAAAAGAGCAGTGAAGCATAGAAGACAGGCAGAATTTTAACTAGCTACTCAGAGGTTGAATAAGTTTAGCTAGCTACTCAGGAGTCTGATATCTGAAGACCACTGTTCAAAGACAGTCCAATCATAAAAATACAAGCAATTATCTCAAAAAAAAAAAAACCACCCATAAGTGTAGCAGTGGCTGAAATGGTAGACCACTATCTTTGGGCACAGAAGTTTAGGAATAGTTCCCAGACACTTTCAAGCCTCAAGAATGATGAATGCATGCATGAGCACATGCACATGTGCATGTTTCTATAAAGTCTACTCTCTCTTTGGAAGCCTGCTTTTATTTGACCCAAAAGTAAATTATTCAGGAAGTCAATTCATCACTCTCAAGTCTGTATTATTAGATGATTGTTTAGGTTCTTCCTAGCAATATGATTTTGTGAAACCCTGCATCAAGCAATATATTTCTTTCACTAGACGGGAAGCCTCTGTCAAACAATTAATTATAGGTTTTTCTCCTCCTGGCATGCATCTGTAGTTTTATTATCTTCAAATATTTCATAATCTGTCAGTGTATGTCAAAGGCTGCCGTGAAAATAAAAACACCCTTCTCAGCGTTTAGCTTTTGTATACCATTCATATGTATGAAGGTATTTAAATGTTACTGAAATTGCTTAGAAATAAATAATGTTCACCCTGACTATCTTGAGAAAGAAGAATTGGTTTCCCAGTACTTTAGACAAGAACTTGAGGGAAAGAAACAAAAGGAAAAGTGAGGAACTCAACACATAGATTCAAATGAAACGAAACAACCCAAGAAAACACAAATTAATTCAGTACTCATGAACCTGCAGGAAATGCAAAGAGTTAAAAATAATCAGCTATGACAAGCTTATGAAAATCCTGAGTACATGGGAGTGCACTGTTGTGAGGACAGTGACTAAATCCCAGACTGTACAGAAAGAGCTGTACACAATGCCATGCACCTGTTTTTCTGAATTCCAGGATGAATAACATGAAGTGGACTGAGGCCAAGGTCATACACAAGTAGGAAGCCAGGTTCTATCTAAAAAATAATCAGGATAATTTGGGGCTGGGCACATGACAAAGTGGTAAGAACACCCATTTAGGGAGCACAAGACACTGAATTCAAACTCTAATATTAGGGTTATTAAAGAAAAAAAGCTATGCTTTTAAATACTTGGAATAATTGTAACACTTGAGTATTTGAGTGGAGAAAAATCCATGAGAGAGATAGAATGAACCCACGTTCCAATGCTTTCTACTTAAGTTATAATATTTATTGATACTTCAGACAAAGCAGAGTTACCTTGCAAATGAGCATGGATGTGCATTTGGGTGATGGAAATACTCTGCTTACACAGGTGTAAATTAAATAGATTTTCTTTGGTAGATTGTAGTTTTTGAACTAAGAGCCTGGGTGATGTCCTGAGCTTTTTCTCTCAAGGCTACCACTCTACTACTTTGAGGCACAGTTCCAATTCTGATTTTCTGCTGGTTGTTTGGAGATAAGAGGCTCATGGACTTTCCTGCCCAGGCTGGCTTCAAACCATGATCGTCAGATCTCATCCTCTCGAGTAACCAGGATTCCATGCATGAGCCATCGATGTTTTTAATAATTTAGTAAATTGTACAGTTACAGAAGTTATAAATTAGCACTGTAACCTGTGTAACATATATGTGTATGTATGTATCAATGCATTCAGATAGAAATATTTTAACATATTTTTGTATCTACAGTAGATTTATGAAATCATCCTTCATTATTAAATAAAATGGAAACAAAAGTTAATAAAGTGCAAAACAAAAGGAATTGTTACACGTTTCTTTTTGTTGAATGGAATATGAATTGTGAGAATCAGTTTGGGAAAATTATCTCTACTTTACCAAGATGGATAATTGCTATTAATTCCAATCCATCTATTTGCCCATATTGTGCATCCTTACACATGAATGTCAAAATCAAACCACAATTTTTGCCTTTGTATTTAACTCACCTGTTATAATTTAGGAGATAATCAAATAAAGATTAAAATAATAGTAAGTGAGGCTATGAGTTACAGCTTAACAAGATTTTAAATATGATAATAACTATTTAAATTGCATATATCTTACTTTTACTCTGTTGTGATTTCCCTCATTTACACATTAGGAAAGTACATAGAAGGTTCTCACTAAATTATATGTACAATTATTAAAAATGTATTGAAAGAATATGGGCACAATGTGGTTTTAGCTTATTGAGATCTGTATGGGGTAGTGTGTTTTTGAGGATTTGCAATACGTTGTGATGGAGATGAAGGGAAAGATGTGTTTATTCTGGAAAACAGGTTAGAGGATTGCTCCCAGAAAGATAGTGATGAATGCCTCCAAAAGGTTACAGTAAAAAAACTTTCAGAACCATATTCACTACTGCACTATTCACCATAGTCAAGTTATGGGAACAGCCCAGATGCCCTTTGGCAGAGGGATAGTTGGAGAAAGTGTGTCATATATACACAATTGGATTGCACCTATCAATTATGAAGATTGTTACATTATTTGCAAAGAAATAGATAGATCTAAAAAAATGTTAAGTAAACTGAGTCAGAACCAGACACACAAAGGACCCATGTTCTGTCTCATATTTGGAAGCTAGAACTTTATACAAGTTTACACAACAATATTAACCAAAGCATGCTATTTGCAGAGGAGTATTTAAAAGGTGTATATTTTTATAAAATTGAACTTTTAATCCAACAAAATGAATACCAGGAAATTATCACTTGGAAGATATGAGGGGAAATCAAAGAGAAGGAATAAAGAGAGTTATGGAGGAAGAGAGTGAAGACAGTATATTCAAGGCAGATAGTATGAAACTAGTAAAAATGAAGGTGGGGTGAGGTTTGGAAGGGTAGTGAAAAGTTATATAAAGATCCATTATACTTAAAAATGATTTATTGAATGGAAATTCCTTGTACAACTAGTTAAGATAATAAAAATATACTTAAAAACAATGGAGACATCTTAAACTGCGTTCTCTTAAACCATGAGTCAATATAATAGTTTCCTCCTGAGAAACTTTCTTTGCAGGGCTGGGAAGGTAGCTCAGTGTTGGAGCGCTTGCCTTGCATGTATGAGGCCCTGAGTTCAATTCCTCAGCCCCACATAAGCAGAAAAAAAAAGCCAGAAGTCCCACTGTGGCTCAAGTGGTAGAGCGCTAGCCTTGAGCTGAAGAGCTGAGAGACAGCGCCCAGGCCCAGAGTTCAGGCCCAAGACCAGACACAAAAAGAAAAAAAAAGAAATTTTCTTTGCAGATATTTTCCTAATAGTGACAGAAAAGTGATCAATGCAATGAATATCAATACACTACATTGCACATCATAAAGAGACACTGTATAGAATCACGGTAAAAATCTTAGAATTCATCAAATGATAAAATAACAGGTAGAATGTGCCAAATGCTAATTGATTGTTTTTCCACGTACTTTAACTATGGTATCTGATTTAATCCTCACAATAATTCCATAAAGTGGAACTATTTACATTATTAATTCTCAGATGATGATATTGAAGTCTTCAGAGTTGGAATTACTAGTACAACATTGCACACATGGTAAGTGTTATCCTGAGACCCATCTCCCACTGTATCAATTAACCTCATTTTATTTTATGACTAAAATACCAGCACTTAGTCTACAATTTCTAGGAGAAATTCTCAGAATTATTGTGTACATGCATAATATTTCATTTTATCTTTGTTAGAAAATAGGTAACTGTAATATGAAAACTCAAAATTCATAATCAATGCATATCTCCCTGGTGAAAGGAACTGCTAAAGTATAACATTCTTGATTTCTACCTCAAAATAGTAGAAATCATATTGTATCCCTTCACTCAACACTGCACTGCCTGGGGACCCTATCACTATTTAACAAAGTCTTACTGAAAGAATGACCTCCCAAATTCCTGATGGAAAGAGACTGCAGGTCTTATGGACCAATCATTTTACATTGTAGCTCACCTAAGTGGTTTACCATTAGAAGTGTTTTGATTGCTTTTTATACCCAATATTTTGAGAGAAAGGTGCTACTTTAAAATGCCATTAAAGCCAGACTGATAAAAATCAACTTTGACCTCAGAAATATATTTTACCTTTCATATACCCAAAAATGCCGTCTGACCTATCATTAATGTTAGGAAAAAGAGGTTAAAAATCATACTCTCCAAGACCTAAGCATGAATTAAAGATTCTCAAACTTGTGAATACAATTGCTTTAAAAAGACATAAAGGGCTGGGAAGGGGCTCAGTGACAGAGCGCTTGCCTTGCATGCATGAGACCCTGGGTTCAATTCCTCAGCACCACATAAGAAAAAAGAAAAAAGCTGCAAATGGTGCTGTGGCTTAAGTTGTAGAGCTTTTCCCTTGAGCTGAAGAGCTGAGGGACAGCGCCCAGGCCCAGAGTTCAGGCCCCACTACCGGACCCAACGCCCCCCCTCAAAAAAAAGACATCAATACTACTACATTTTTTAAAAATTCCTTATGATACTGAAGATTCAGTCATAAACTATTAATACTTGAAAATAACTCATTTTCTTGGGAGTAGGACACAAAACACAAGATTAATCCAAATCATTTTCAAAGACCTTTATTTATACTACAAATTCACTATTATAACTACAAAGATTCTAAAAATAACTGAAGCACAGTGACACAAAGGACATGATTTAACTGCATCAGCTAGATTCAAAGGACTATGCTAATAGAAAACAAAGTTATACTAATAATTAGCTTCCCGAATTCACTTGCATTCTTTTATTCTATTTCTTTTAGTTTCATAAAAACTGGCTTTCCATAAAATGATGCATAAAAAGCCTATATACCCACTTACTTTTTCAGATTTTAACAATGCTTATTGCAGAAATGTCTTTAGCTCTATAGTCAATGAACTGAAATAATAATAAAATATTCAAAGGGTTTTCAGAATTTGTAAGACTCGCTCTGAGATGTTATTTATATTCAAAAAGATATTCAAAAAGCCTTACTTGTTAAATTTGTGATATTTACTCCAACAAAAGTACTATTAATGAAGAAATCTTTGTATGTACAAAACAACTTCAAATGCATCCACAATCTGGAGATCACACGTGCTTTTTTTTTTTTTTTTCGGTCGTGGGGCTTGAACTGTAGGCGTGGGCACTGTTCCTGGTCTCTTCAGCTCAAGGCAAGCGCCCTACCACTTGAGCTACAGCGCCACTTGACACATTCTTTTTGTTTCTTTATTTTTGAAATGTATATCTAACAAGTATATCCACAATATTGATTTTCAGTCAATATGATGGGATATTCAAACTTTAAAAATACGGGGTTTATTATATTAGTGTGAATAGATACGATCTTACAAAAAACGTTATTTTCAATAGAAATGCGAAAAGAGTTTATCCACCTTGTGTTTCACAGGAATAACCAGAAAGTAATACCTGTTTGATCAAGTCACTCAAAATCACTCCATGAGTATATCTTAAAAGTATAACCAATTTAAGAGGTCAAATACATATTTTGTACTGACAGTCATCTTACAGCAATAACTTACTACCTAATTATATGTGTATCTTCTTACCTAACAAATACTAAGAGCTGAAAGTGATCTCTTTTATCTAACTTAATTGTGTAAATGCTTTGATAATGATATTGTTATCATTTGACAAATAAAATGTACAGAAGGGTGGTTCCACTGAAATGACAGAATGGAACACTGATAAATAAAAACATAACAACAGCTCTTTTAAGCCTCACCCTGTCCACATTGGCAAGCAACATTATAACAGCACAAACAGCACAAAGCACACATATACACATACACACAGGTGAGCACATGCACACACACATATACACGCATGCCAAATTCAGGGTTTATTGTACAAAAAATTTCAAATAAAATGTTAGTGATTAGGACAAATGATAATTTGCCTTATTACAAAATAATACATAAGCCGTCACCATGGTTGTTACATTTTACCTTCCACTCCACATGTGACCACTTAATTTATTTTTAGTTAATTAATTAATTCATTAGTTTGTTGCTAATACTAGAGCTTGAACTCAGGACCTGGCTCTGTCCCAGAATTATTTTTTTGTTTTAGTTTTCTCAAGGCTAGCATTTTACTGCTTGTACCACAGATCCATTTCAAGCTTTTACAGGTTACTTTCAAATCAAAATCTAATAGACTTTTTTTCTTGGTCTGATTTCAAACCACAATCATCAGATTTTGTCTTTATGATTAGCTAGGATTAAAGAAATGAGCCACCAGTGTGGATCCTACTATTTCCTCTACTAATCTAATGCACATACTTAGATAGTAATTTAAAACTCAGAGCATAGAAGCAAGATGTACAGTGATGATCTTGTCCTGTCAGAAATTCAAGTTAGTAATGTAAATTTCTTCTTAAGAACATACACAAAAAATACTTAGGAAGAAATCTGATGATGTGTGTGTATATGTGTGTATATGTGTGTATGTGTGTGTGTATGTGTGTGTGCGTGCTGTTGCAATATGTTCCACATAGAAGCACTGTGCAGGGTGTCCAGCCATTCACAGTTATTGCATGAATATCTGCCTTGACTACCAACTCATGGACAATGTCTAAGTGTCCACTCTAGGCTTCCCTATGAAGAGGGATATACTCATCCTCATCCCTAGTATTCATATGAATGGCCTTTTTGGAAAGTAGTCTCCACACTTTAGTAAGCTGCAAGGCAAGCACTATACCATGAGCCACCTTCCCAGCCCAAGGATTAAAATTCTTGTCTGTAATTTAGTCAAAGGTATGTCTCTTTATGTAGGCTACTAAAAATGTGTTTACTAATTTAAAGTAAATAAATAAATTCTATTTCCATCTCTTTAAAAAAATTGTTCTCTAAATCGATCAGAAGCATGGATTTTGTGGCTAGATAGGTCATTGCACAACTGTATCTCTTTTCCTCTCTCTCTTTCATGTTTCTCATAGATAATATAATTGCTCCATAATTATCCTAATTTGTTTTGCTTTTATATTTTCGGTTGTATCATTTCACTTTCTGCCCTGCCATTTCCCAAATCAGCACCACATAAACAGAAAAATCTGGAAGTGGTGCTGTGGCTCAAGTGGTAGAGCACTTGCCTTGATTTGAAGAGCTCAAGGACAGTGCCCTGGCCCAGAGTTCAGACCCCACAACTAATTTAAAAAAACATCTAAATCCTTTATAATTCTAGTAACAGATCTGACTGAAATCAGTGGAATCACACTTTTCCTGTACAATGAAGGAATAGGTCCAGGCTAGGAAAGTAACTAGAGAAGGCAGGCTGATTGTATCTGTGATAAATCTTTTTGGAAAATGGTATCGAGTATTACTTACTGGTGATCCACTTGTGCTGGAAGCATGATTCTGAAATATTGCTTGCTGATTCTGAACTATTGCTTTGATCATTATATTCTCCAAGAAGAAAAGTGAAATTCACCTAAAGACAATAAACAGGCCTACTTTTTTATATGAAAACAAGTGTCTTTTAAAAAAACAAGGAATTTAAGTAGTTATGCAAAGTACTTCTATTTTACTACAGCATTATACATTTTTTTCTAATTTGAGTACCAATGAATTATGGATCTATTAGAAAGCTCTTATGTTGAATAGTGAGTTCACTTACACTATTTCATGGTATTTCCCAAATCATTTACATAGAAGGTATTGTTTCCTATTTTCTCATTCCTAGAATAAGCTGCACATGAAGATACCACTGGTCCACATTTTCAGTCTGTATCTTTGAATACGGAGCAAAATCTTTTTCTGCTCTCTATCAATCCCTACTCTCCAGGTAGAATAATTTAGAATAGTAAAAATGGAAAAAGAGAAAATAAATCACGGTGAAATACATACCGAAAATTCACCGGATTTTTCCGACCAGTTCAACCAACATGAACTATACGGGAAATTCATTCCCACTGGTACTCAAAGTCTCTGGTTAGGCAATTCTGATGAAGACAAGGAACAATATGAAAAGTGAGAAATGGTATCAATTACAAGACAAAAATGGAGAAGGATCCAAGTAAATTTCTTCTTTGGGATGCCAAAATTAATCGGCTTACTACAGTGCGGAGACTACTTTCCAAAAAGGCCACTCATATAAATACTAGGGATGAGGATGAGTATACCCCTCTTCATCGAGAAGCCTACAGTGGACACTTAGATATTGTCCATGAGTTGGAAGCTCAAGGCAGACAGTCACGCAATAACTGTGAATAGCTGGACACCCTTGCACAGTGCTTATATGTGGAATAATACCAGAGTGGTTTCTTTCTTACTTCATCATGATGCAGATACAAATGCCCAAACTAAAGTCCTCTTGACCACCTTGCATCTTGCTGCTGGGAATAGAAATAGCAAAGATATGCTGTATCTACTTCTGTTGAACAATTATATCAAACAAGGTCTGAAGAACAACTTGGAAGAAACTGCATTTGATATTGCCAAAAGGATAAGTATGTATCACTACCTCTTTGAAGTTGTGAAAGGCTTTACAAATTGTTCTCATAAATCGTAATGGTTTGGTTAAGTTCCTTAAATTTCAAAAATGCCAGTTCATCCTTTGTGTCCCTCCAAAAGTCCTAATGGTTTGGTTAAGTTTCTTAAATTTCAAAACTGCCAGTTCATCATTCATGTCCCTACAAAATATTTTCACAATGCAAAGCAACAGCAATATTTTACTTTAAAAAATCATGGATTCCATGTTATTCTTCCAAGTGAATTACATGACATTGATGTCAAAATGTATTCAAGAGTTGTTTGTATACATCTATAATGTTTTTTGCAGAGTTTGTGATTTTTTTAAATCAGAAATAATTTTAACTTATCTGTGGAAATGAATAGTATAGAAACTTAAGTTATTCCTGGTGCTTGTCTGAAAAAAGTATATCTATGTTTGTATAATGTCCATAATCCATTTCCTTCTCTCCTAGATATAATATTTGGAATTCTACATTGTTTTATAATATATAGGTTAATTAATAAATGTGTCCATTCAAATTGCATTCCATATAGAAAAAGTTTAAGATTCCTTTTTTTTTCCCTAGGTCCTTATAGTATTTTATTTCTTTGGGATAAGATGACAATGTTATCTAATTTCAAGTTTTGTAAAGGTTATGCTATGTAATGGCCTTTCTAAGGTGAAGATTTAAACACTGATGTCAAACTAACCTTTAATTCTATGAATTATATGTACTGTTACACTTGTACTTTTGTAATCAACTTTTTAATAACTGTTTTTCATTTCTTGCATCTGAAAAATGAAAAATATGGAGTACTTCACAAATTTTTATATTATCCTTGTGCAAGTGCCATGTTAATCTTGGTATTGATGTCATTTGGTCGACCTGCTGCTGAAGCATGTAGTATCCTCTAAATTTAAGTAGCTAATGATGCAATCTTTATACAGGCATATATCCTTGGTTGCCTATTTGTAACAATGAACCCTTATTGTTCCTAAAAATGTTATTGATCTTATTTCTCTAAATTTCTGTTTATAGTGGAAAAAACTTATATTGTTTGGTGGATTGCTCACATTTGCAATTTTTCTGTCAATTACTATTTTGTCTTTTTCATTTTAAATTTGATCATATTTTGAAGCCTTTATAGCTAAGTCCAAAGGTGATGGCTTTTCAAGTACTTACTTATCAACTGAGTTAGCTTTGTGGAGCTAATGGATTCAAAGTAAGCCTTCTTAAAAGCTACTTCGAAATTTCTGCAGCTTAAAATTTCCAAAATGAGGTCTCAATGGCACTAATGTCTACCTGATCCTTTACCCTTCTTCCATGTAGGAAGAGACCAACCAGAATATCTTACCATGAGAGCATAGATTGTCTTACTGGAACAAAACTGATCTTAGTTACAAGGGATCACAGAGAGATGATCAGTTGAGAACGAATTATTCAGAATAGAAGGTATTTTATAAAAACAGGCATGAGGATGAGTATACCTCTCTTCCTGGGGAAGCCTACAGTGGACACTTAGACGTTGTCCATGAGTTGGTAGCTAAAGGCAGATATTCAAATATTTTATTAAAATACCTTTGTTTATTATACCAAACATTTCAAAAGTAGCTAAAGCCAAGAAGGTGAAAATATTGTTCATATGCATGATTACCTAATGTCCTAGCCTGTCTACATTCCAACCAGGCAGGAACTTACACTACTGACTTTCTATCAACAAATATTTTCATAGCTCCTGGACAAGTCCATATGTTTCTCCTCGATATTAGGCCTTAAATTGGTAATGTTTTAATCACAGTGTTTCCTCTTGCCTCTAGGCTGTAAATCTAGAAATGGTAAAGCTTTAGATCTAACTCTACCAAAAACTGAGGTAGAGATAATGGAACAATACTTTAAAACGGAGTTGCCTTTGATACGCTAACCACAATGGAACAATGGAAAATAATTTCTTATATATACTTATATATTTTTATTTATATGTGTTGATCTTAAATTTCACACAGTGAAACTAACTAGAATTAGATGATAATTTGACAACTAAATTGATATTTATTCCCATAAATAGATTAGAATATAAATAATTAGGTTTAGAATATTAGAGTATAAAAAGTATCAATGCAATGTCTTCGGTATAAATTTGTGATACCTTCTAAGTGTTCTTGGTCTTCTGAATTCACATGGTAAAAAAACAGTATTGTTTTCCTCTAATCTATAAAGTATTTTACTCTGTTGCTCTGTTTATTGTTTTAAGTCTCTGGTCCCAAACTGTTTTCCTCCATATTTCTGAAGCATTCTTACTGATTTTACCAAAATTTTGCTGATATGAAGTCTAAAAGCTATTATTCTTCTGCAGGACCCACGGGTCCTAGGATACCAGGTCCCAGGTATCTACATCATCAGATAACAAGAGCAAGACTTCTCACCAAGGCCCATGCAACATGCCAACAGTAAGTAAATGAAGACCTGTCTCAATTTCTCATTTCTTATAATATTTCAGGTCCTTAATTCCTTGCAGGATTTAGCTGTAAGCTATTGTGAAATGCAAGTCAATTTAAAATGAAAGATGAGATCATAAAATATGAGAGAAAGTACTGTAATTCAAACTTTCAATTTACAGATGACAAGCCTATTTGAGTGAACAAAATCACAAATATCACAAGATTATTTTTAATACCTTCTCCTAATGATTAATGAAAGATTTCAGCCCAGCATAAGTAGGCCAAAAATACTTCCTGGAAAGGTAGATCCATACATGGTCTACCAAGGCTAGGAAATCTTGACTTAGAGGTCAAATATAATTTAGAAAAACTTTAATTGAAAAGAGCCTTAGAGCTTCAAAAAACTGTTACTTCAGTAAAAATAGGTTCTGTAGTATAAAAATGTTGTCATTCTCAAACCAATGATAACCTACATTTAATCTTCTGAAAGTATAGTCCTTTTCAAATAAACTTTTTAAAATCACATTCGCCAGAATAACACTTGACAAGTAGATGATAGTGACATTACAAGTTTTTCAATGTAGGGGCAAGTTACAATAGAATTGATTTATTTACCCAGCACTAATCCCAAACAAGTTCAACCGTTCATTAAATTGTAGAAATATTACCCCCCACACCATTGGCGTTGTTCAGTAGATGCCTTCCCGAAATGTGTTAAACAGATCAGCATCCCATATTTCAAACCCAAATATAAGCTAATAAAGTAAATTTCATCACATAAGAAGGTACATTTTAAAAAGTCACTAATAGTTGCCTTATCATTTGTTGTTTTATGTTTTCCCTGTCTAACATAGTAAGAAATATGACTTTAAGTCTTGAATATGGGTACTCATCAGAGATGTGACAAACACAAAATCTGTCTTCTATTTCTATCATATACCTCTATAGTAGTAAATCTTAGTTTTCTTCTTTTTCCAAATAAATAAAATAATCACACCATTTTACAAAGCCATTTATAAAAATTAGTAGAATAAATTCTAAGCCATTTTTAAACTTTTTTGTTGACTAAAGATTAATCTTCCAAATTGATGAGAATAAAATCATGTCTAGGTGCTTCACATCTCCAGTCTTGCAAATGAATTATGGAAATATAAGCTGACATCACTTCATGTATATGCGGGATTGAAACTGCATGGGATGTATATAAACCTTTCAAAATATTAACAGACAGTTTAACAGAATGACTATAAGGAAATTGAAACCTGAGAGGAATAATACTAAAGACATAGAATGAATGAAAAATGGAACAAGGGCAAGTATATCTAGAATACTCAATATACACATGTAATAAATGAAGTGGTAAATCTGAAATAAATCTTGGAGAAGGGGTTGGTTGAGAATGATAGAAGGAGTGACTCTGATCCTGGAGCATTTGATAATTAGATGGACATATTTAATTGTAACATACTTGCACAACCTTTTGAAATTCAGTTAAAAAACACAACAACAAACAAAAAACACAAAAATCGCAACCAAACAGCAATCTCTAGAGAGTATGAATATGACCTATCAAAATTTTAAGCAGTTAATGAAGGGCAGTCTTGGGAAAAGCAAACAAAGCTGTTCAAAGAGGGCAGTTTGGGGTAGGGGCGAATTTAGAACAGATTAAGTACATTGTCAAAGGTTATAAAGCACCTACATCTACTGCAAATATTTTCATCTGCGAGTGCTCTTTGTCTGAACTGGGCACTCCAGTCATGAGGCACACTTGATAGCTGTGAAGATAGAATGGAAGAAACAAGATCAAGAATGCATTATTCCACTGGAGAGAAAACATTTCTCTATGTTTTCTCTCATCTGTCTTCATTACTCTTTTTTCATACCTTTATTAAAATCAAGTGATTTTGAATTATATCTTTCCTTCTTTGTTCTGGCAAAGTAATTGTTCAAAATATTTCACTAAATTTTATTTCCCATTATTTTCTATCATACTGTTTACTTGTCCAAGTGAGTCCATTAAACTTCCCCTTTGCATTTGGTTGCCACGAAAACTCAACATCTATGTTAATGAGGATAAACTGTAATGCAAAACGTTGTCTCCAAAAAACCAGTCCAAGAACCTGTAATCACAAATATTTAGCTATAATTTTTTTCTTTTTTCTTTTACTTTGAAAATCTTCTCGTGTCTAAAGTGCCCTCAAAAATAAATACTCTACCTTGAGAGCATTGGCACCCACCCCTGGGTATCTAGACAGGGAACAGACCTAAGAAAGGAAACCTCCATTTTCAAAAGTGAATCATTTGGGCTTGAGGAACACCAGCGAACTCTTCATTTGTTTGTTTTGCTTTACTTGATAATGTAACCCAGTTCTTGAACGGCAGTAGATTAGAATAAATTTAGGGCATTAAATAAAAACAAAATAAATAAATACTCCACCACTTTTTGCTTCAATCACTTCTAACCTCAAAGATATATTTTGCTAACAAGATGCTTAGAAGAAACCGAAGAATACTCCACTTTTATCTTCTCTCTTAAGACTCTCCTTAGATACCATATAGAGAACAGTGAAGTTATTCTTTGCAGAATTATTTCAATAGATTTTTTTTCTCATGGTCTTGCGTTTGCTCAACAAGATGTATGGAAAAGAATATAGTTAAATCACTCATTCCTTGGATTACAGTGTCTGTTACAAAGGCAATACTTCTATGTCCTACTTCTCTGTTCTCCTCTTAGCTCTTGACTGATTTCCAATTAATCACAGTTTCTTAGCTTCAGGTCTAGTAAAGCTGAAGGACTATAAGGCCTTCCGCACTACTATATCTTCATGGTTTCTCTTTCAAAACTCTTTTATTTGGATGTGGAATTTATTTTCATGTCTTCAATATGTTCTGCAATACACTGAGCCAAATAGACTCTGTAAAATCACTTTAGGTAGCAAAAACATTAAGACAATCTATATGAAAAAGTTATGGTCTCCCTCCAGTGCAGAAGCCAATACGCTTAGCTAAGGCTTCTAAGAACACATTTTCTTACCTTTTCAATATTCTCAATTCTTTTCTGATCCCAAAAGTTTTTGGCTTATGTAATAAGAGAAGTCTTCACTATCTCATGTTAATAAGGATATTATATTTTTGAGCTACTTAGAAATGTGAAATCATTGGTTTGATGTATCCAATCAGATTTTTTTCAGTGTTTCACTGCTTCATGTGGAAAGATATTGTGGAAAGTATTACAAACAGAAAAGTGTAAACCCAATACCTTCTTTCATTGTGGAGGACACTCTGTCCCTAAATAATTTGAACCAAATTATTTTTTTCAGAAAATTACTGTTTGGTAATTAAAGTCAATTCACAAATTTTCATTTCTTATTTTTTTTAATATTTGAGTTTAAATACCACTACAACCTTGTTTTCACACAGTAAGAGTATTTTTCCTGGTTAAGGTCAATTCTCAAGGGAATCTACATGATTTACAGCAAGGTTTGTGAGGCTTGTTTATTCAGTTTGAAAATGAGCCATCTTACCCACATTGCTCCCTCTCAGCTAAGTCTCTGTGGATTTCTTTACATGAAAACGTATTTTCCCAGGTAATATTAAATTTTCTTAATAGGTAAAGTTGTGAAAAATTTCAACAATTAAAATTTACCTGTCATAAATTTTTAAACTTTTTTGAAATTCCTTTATCAGAATCACGAATTCACCAATCCTAATTCCACCTTTACCATAAAAACAATTAATATATTTTTTCCTGATATATTGTCCATGAAACTATTATTTTCCAGTGGGTTTGTTATGCATGTATATGATCATATGAGCGGATGCTGAGCAAAATGAACTACAAGCTATGGAAACAGAGATATTTATTTGCAGTTGTTGTTTGTAATGTACAATGAGATTTCTATTTTCTTTGGGATTTTCCTCTATGGTTTATCCCCTGCTGTGTTTGATTTTTGTACCCTGTGTATTGAGCATGCATTTACCTTAATTAGGGAAGGGAACAGGAACAACAAAATGGCGAGACAGAGGACAAAGGGCAAATCAATGCAATAGCAATACTCACAAGACAATAAGTTGGAAATGTACATTACAACTTGTGAGGCATATTGGGGTGAAGTAAAACTGTGAGAAAAATGAGAGAGTGGGTAACAAGTTTGAAAAGTTGTGTTTTCACTAGCTTACAATTGCTGTAACCCCACTGGACATCACTTTGACATTAAAATTAAATTTAAAAAATAAGCTGCATGAAATAAAATTTCACTGTATTGGTATAGTAAATATTATTCTTTATGTAGTAACTTTTTTTAAATTTAATTTAATTTTATTTGTGAACATACTGTACAGAGGAGTTACAGTTACATGGGCAGGATAATGCGTACATTTCTTACCAAGCATTGCAGCCTCCTCCTTTGTTTACCCTTCACATCCCTTCCCAGCCTCCCCCCTCCCCCCTAATTCCAATCCTTCTCCTTCTCCCGCTTCCCCTCCTTCCCCCCCCCCAAAATCAGTACTATTTGGCATCTAATTTGAATTTTAATCAAAGGGCCATCAACTTGAATGTTGTCCAACTAGACAATATTTTCACAATATACTTGCCAATATTTTGAAAAAAGAATAAATGTAGTACTTTCTCTTGCTAAAACAGAAAACATTTTAATTCTACTGAAACCCAGAACTTTTAAAAGTAAATAAGTTGTTAAGAGGACAGAATATATGTGTTCTTCAAAATTCTTATGACTAATAACTACTCATTTTGAAATAATGAACACTCCATATCTGAGAGATTCAAAATAATACTTGTTTGCATGTTATGAAATTCTGCAATAGATGCATTTTCCAATGGGGTGTTACAGATAGAGAAGTGAACAGAAAAATAGCCACATTCTGATATAGTATAAAACTATGAAACATCAGTTATAATTAATTCTTCAAGAGTAAGCAATTATTTATCAGATTAAGCTATTATTTCTATGACCATCAATCCCAAGGTTTATGCAATAAAGTCATCTGAGACCAACAGTTTCCAACTTGTAGGGTGTAACTCAAAATTCCCTTAATTCACATCACGAATAGCTTATCTCCATTGTGAAAAAATACTACACCTCTGCTAATGTGATACCCTCTGTGTTCTGGAAAAAGCACCACAATAAACTGGGTTGCATCATTTTTCCTCTACTGGTATTCTTGCAAATATTATTTATATTTATACTTTTTTAACTATCATAGATAAACAGAATGCTAATATCAGAAGATTACATTTCAAAGCCCACCCAGGCAGGAAGGTTCCCTAGATTCTTATCTCCAATAAACTTCTCAGCAAAAGCCAGACACAAGTGGTGCTGGGGTTGAAGTGGTAGGGCATGAGCCTTGAGCATAAACAGCCTCAGAGACAGTGTCCATGCCCAGAGTTCAACCCCTAACACAAAACAATAAAATAAAAAAAACAAAAACAAATCTCAAACCTAGCATTTTTCTCATTGTATACAGAGACACATAATTAAGGAAATTGCTTCCTGTGTTACATACAGGTAGAAGAAAGAAGAATTCACACAATTATTCTCTTCATACAATGTTATACCAAAGCCTCAAAAAATTGCCCTTTTTCTAAATTTATAAATTAATATAATCTATTGTTGGCAACTCTGTCTACATTATTCACATTATCGTTCTATACATGAACTGTTTGAAATATCTATTAACAGAGTTCTAATTATAACTCTCTTGAAAGTATATTCCAGGCAAATAGAATGTAAGAAACATTTGTAAATTTTTCAATTAAACCTTCTACTTCAAAAGAATTTTGTAGTATCCTATAGAATATGAAATTACAAACAAAACCAAAATACATATTTTAAATCTAAACTCTAATTTAGCAAGATCTATAAAGTCCTACATTAGAAGAACTTTGCTATATCTCCATGCTTAATCTTTTGTAATCCTTCATCCTTTTCTTGGAATCCAAAAGAATGATGATTTCTTACTTTTTCAAATTTTGGATGGGAATCATGAGCCATTTTACATCTAGGAATGTTCTGTAATGAAGAGACCATTTAAAAGCACAACTGAGGATTATATAGGAAACTGAGGAATAATAGGAAACGACTTCTCAAAACATAATGACAAAATTAGCCCAACCTTCCAACTGCGTATTCCTTTCTTGTTTGGTTTCTTTTATTAAGACAAAATTATACTACCTGGTCCAGGAAGTGTATCACTATGTAATTCTAGTTTCTTAACTCCTGTCAGTCTGAGTGCTAGAATTCTAGGCTTGTAGCACATTGACCCGCCATACTTTCTTGCTTTATTTAATCTAGATACAGACTAGCAATTCTGAACTTCTCCAATGATATCATCTACTAGACTGCTCCGACTGTTCATGTACTATTTTAAAAGATATTCTAACATTTCACAGAGGATATGATCATTTTCAGATACACCTGTAGGGTCTCTGATTCATTCCTCCATGGATCCGATCCTTTCATAATGATTACTTGAGTCTCTTACTATCTCTGGTCCCTATCTATGTAATATTCTTAAACTTTTTTGAAGAAACTTCACTTGAGGACTTTCTAACATTAAAAATTATCACTTGATTCTAGTCTGACTGAGGACATATTATCTATTGTTTTCTAACTTTTCTATATATTCTGAGAATTGCTTCATTTGTGTATTTGTGTGTGCACATATAAGTCCCTCTGTGTTTATGTGTATGTATGTATGCAAAAGCCTCAAGCTCTTATTCATCCATCTTTCTCATGACTGGTATTCCATCTTGAGCCATTCTTCTAATACAGCTTTTGGCTGGTTAATTATAAATAGTGTCTCAAAGACTGTTCTCCCCAGGCTGGATGCTAACCTGAGCTGAATAGAAGAGGGACAGCGCCCGGGACCAGAGTTCAAGTGCCAAGACCACCACCAACAAAAAATATATAAGTAAAAGAAAGAAAAAAATGTGATTCTATCCACCAGTTCATGGCTAGTATAATCCCTGCTCTCTCAAGATGGACGTTTTTTTTCCAGTTAAGTCCATGATCTTATATCTGACTTGCATTGTAAACAGAATTATTCTTCCATTCTACTTTCTACAAATTTGCGTGATTAACAAGCGTGATTTAGAAAGAGAGTGGCCTCATACTTCGTATTCCACGTAGGAGTAATGCTTTCCCTATATCACTCTCATAAATCTACATACTGGACTTGGCTTTATTATTTCAATGTTGTCTTATTTATAGTCTTCTATAGTGTAATGAACCCTTACATATAAACACAGAACTTCTCTTTCTCCTATTATTGCTATTGTTTCCCTTACTGTTAATTCACGTACACTTGGGAAATAATGTGCAGCATATATACTCATAAAAAAATGATCTGAGAACCTTCTTCCCATTTAAAATTCGCCTTAATTTACAGAGCACTTACAAAGTTTGAACTCAATATACTCATGGATAATGTATTTATAAGCAATATAAATGGTATTTTCTCTTTACTAAGTTGTCTCTGAAACACGTGTTGCATCAGGTCCAAAGGTGTCCTTGTGTTATTTCGGTGAAGCCAGAAAACATTCATTATACCACAAGCAGCACCATTGATTGTTCCTGGAAGTAACTGTTACTGGATGTGGAAACTGATCCTAGGAGGGGAATGGAACACAGAGGATTGACAAAGTTCAAGTTAACTTGTGTTTTCCTTTTTATTGTATAAGAAAAGGACAAAGATGGCGACAAAGCAGTAGGGAAACACCAAAGCTCTCCTCAACCAAAAAGAGAGTTCGAGTTCTAATGCTTAATCTCCCCAAGAGACCGACAACAACAAAAAGACGAACACTCAGAGACAAACAGGAGGTAGAAAATAACAAAAAAGAAAGATAGGAAAAGAAGAATTTCAGAACAGAGAAGAGCAGAAGACCCCTCCCCTAACATTCACTGGTCACATGGCAGCATGCCAAGCCGTGGCCAGCTGGCATGGCGGGGCCTGCCAGAGTCCCAGAGACACAGGGGGCTGCCTGCAGATCACCCGCACAGCAGCCATGTGAGGTACAGGTTTACAGACCTGCTGATCACCACAAACAGAGAAACCTACCAGCCGGGAGTCTCCACGAAAATCCCACCCCCATCCCTCACTCTCCATCTAAGCAGAGAGTCTCCATCCCACCAAAGCTGCCCTTTACCGACAGTGCAACAAAGGGAGCTGCCTGCAGATAGCACAGAAGCCACCTGAGGTACTGGTGTCAGACCCGCTGATTGCGACGACCCGGTGGGGGCCGCCAGGGTCCCAGAGACACAGAGGGCTGCCTGCAGATCACTCATGCAGAAGCTGCCTGAGGTACCGGTGTCAGACCCACTGATTGGGACAACCCGGTGGGGGCTGCCAGGGTCCCAAAGACACAGGGAGCTACATGAAGATAACTCGCGCAGAAGCCGCCTGAGCGTGGACACTGTGGACCTGACAGCTTCGGCAGAGACAGAAGAGAAACACAGAGACACCACCCCTAGCCCAGCCTGCAACCACCCCAACTGAACTCGGATTGCAACAGCAACTGACAACCTACACCACACAGAAACAACTAGCTCCAGGGTGAATACCCCACAGGGGACAGTGTATCCCTCAAGGGAGACCAGATCTGGAGAGAATCCCCAGACCCTGACCCAAACTCCCTACCCCAACACCCGGACCACAGGACCCACTAAAACTGGGAACTGTTCAAGAGCTCCACCGGCCCTGGGAGCACACACTGCTGGCCAGGCTAGAGCAAGAGCACCCCTGGAAGGGAGCTTAAACACCCAAGCCAGGAACAGCGCCCCTGGGTCAAGACAACCAACAGTCGAAGAAATTAAAACTGTGTACCCCAGACTGCATAACCTAGGTGGTATACACAGCAGCACAGGACTAACGTGCGTGCCTCAGGCGGGGGGCCAGAACCAGGCCTGGCGATCTGGTGCCTGAACAACAGAGCCAATTCCTCCCAACTGAGCGTACGCCTCAGCAGAGGGATGAAAAACAGGGAACTGTATCCCTTGGGAAGTACATCTGTGACAATAAAAGACCTCGAGGCTCAGGACAAGAGAAGCCCAAACCCCACCAAAACCCAACCCATATACTCTAGGCTGGGATTGGGCAACACAGGCCACCAGCACCTCATAGTAGGCAGGAGCTCAGGCTGGTAAGGTGGCTCAGCAGTAGAGTGATAGTCTTCGGTGCATGAGGCCCTGGATCTGATTCCTCAGCATCACATGAGCAGAAAGGGTCAGAAGTGGTGCTGTGGCTCAAATGGTAGGGTGCCAGCCTTGAGCTGAAGAGCTGATGGACAGCACCCAAACCTAGAGTTTAAGCCCACAACTGGCCCCCACAAAACTAAACAAACAAACAAAAACTTCAGGAGCCCATAGCCGACTCCAGCATCTGGGAGAGTACATCCAGAGCATCTGATCTTGTCAAGAGCACTCGTAGGAGCAAACATCAGCAGTCTAGGGTGCTCAACCCTTCCAAAGGCGGAAATTGCCAGTGATCTACGGCAGAGAGCCGAGAATCTTGTGTAGGTCAGACCAGCAGCTGGAAGTATACCCCCAACAGAACCCAGATCAGGCACAGACTCTCTCTACCAATACAGAATCAGCAACCAAGCAAAAACAGACACAACAAAACAAAATTGCAAATTAGTCTCCAATAATCCCTGAACCCCCATGAGAAAATCACAGAGAAAAATTACAAGGTTTATCACTACCCAGGATAGCAAGCTATCCTCAATAGCCAGCAGCCACGCAGGGGAGAGCCCCAGTGGGAGCAAAACAGGAATGGAAGACAAAAACTACATCCAAGGGTTGCTGAGGCAATGACTCAAGAAATAAAGCAAGAAATAGATCAGAAATTGAAAGAGCACAAGGATGAACTATCAAAAGAGATACAAGATATCAAACAGGAGATGCATTCAAAAATAGAGGCTGCACAAAGCTCAGTAAGAAGTGAGATAAATGCCAAATTAGAGGTAGTACATGCCTCATTAAGAGATGAGATCTATAGTTTGAGAACCAACATCGAATCCATAAAGGAATCCATTTCCTCCATGCAAACGACAATAGAAGCCACGGTCAACAGAGTGAACGAAATGGAATGTAGAGTGTCAGATACAGAAGACAGAATACACCAACTGGAACAAAAAGTGACAGATATGGAAAAATCACTCAAATTAAGCCAAAGGGAAATTCAAGAGAAAGAAGATAATGCCAAGAAATTTAACCTTCATATAATTGGAGTGGACGAAGGTGAGGAATTTCAGAGCAAGGGATTACAACACCTATTCAACAAGATAATGGGTGAAAATTTTCCACACCGCAAAAAAGAACAACTTACCTATGTAACAGAAGCATATAGAACACCCAACAAGCAAGATCCCAGGAGAAACACTTCTAGACACATTATAGTAAAAAAAGATAGATCTGAATAATAAGGAAACAATCTTGCATGCAGCAAAAATGAAGAAGGAGCTATACAACAATGGAAAAAAATTTAGAATCACTGCAGCTCTCTCCACACAAACACTGAATGCAAGAAAGGCCTGGGAAAGTACCAAACGAGCCCTGAGAGCCAATAACTGCCAATCCAGACTGATATACCCAGCAAAGCTAGGATTCACATTTGATGGAGAGCTGAAAATTTTTAATAGCAAAGAAAAACTAAATGAATATATAAACATTAAGCCAGCATTACAAACAATACTAAAAGAAGGAACACAACCTGAAGAAAGCAACCAGGAACTTGTACCCGCACCAGATAGGCAGTAATAGAAGTCTAACTGGGCAAGCACAGGAGGAAAGGAAAGAAGAAAAAGTTAGGAAAACAGGGAATGATAGGGACCACAATGCATCTCTCTGTAATATCACTTAATATTAACGGGCTTAATTAGCCAATCAAAAGAAAAAGACCTGCAGATTGGATCAGAAAACATGACCCATCCTGTTGCCTTCAGGAAACCCACCACTCAGCCGAACATACAAGCAAACTCAGAGTGAAGGGTTGGAAAAGAATCTACCAATCAAATGTCCCCCGTGAGAAAGCTGGTGTAGCAATCCTGATATCTGACAAAGTAAACTTTTCATTAAAATCAATCCAAAAAGACAAGGACGGACACTGCATATTAATACAGGGAACAATCCAAGAGAAGGATATTAGCATCATCGTAATAACAATTCACTTAAATAATTGTTTTTCTTCTTCAGAACTTTTAGTAGAACCATATTTAATCCTAGCTATTATATAAACAGGAATAGAATTTTTCTTGTCTTATTTTACTCTTTTTGACTTGGTCAAATTTTCCTGATTTTGTAGACCTGGTTTTTCTGCATGAATAATTTTCAGGGCATTTCTGCATATTATGTATAATAAAATTAAGAGATTTCCGGTCAAAGGAAACAACTCAGAATTCTTGAGGTTAATGACTATACACTGCACTTGGCACTGCATTTGTCATCTTGGTGTTACAACAATAGACAAACTTTATTGAAAGTTGCGTTCTTTTTGTTTTCCCATTTCGAGCCATATGAAGCATTTAAGGTGTATAGCAAGTTAACTGTGGGAGTATAAGCTTGTAATCTTTTAAAATATTTTTTATTGTAAAAATACTGTTTAGAGCGGTAACAGTTACATGAGTAAGGTAATGAGTACATTTCCTGTTGAGCATTGTTACCCATCCTTTGTTTTCCTCCTACAATTCCTTCCCTGCATACTTCCCCAACCCTTCCGTCTACATACCTTGAAGTTGTGAAGTTCATTTTCAAGATAGTGTATTGTACATCTCATTGTTACAATTGGTCAACCTGTACACTTGTTTCAACATTTTGTTAGCCTTCCCATCCACAAATTAGAAAAATATATATACAAGATGAGGGAACCAGAATCAAATACAGTGACAACAGAGGCTATATGAGCTGGTAATCTTTAGCCATTAAATTCCAAAAAAAAATAAGCAATGAAAGATAAATTTTTTTTCTAATTTAATTTAATTTTTTTTGTGTGAACATACTGTACAGAGGGGTTACAATTACATGGGCAGTAAATGAGTACATTTCTTATCAAGCATTGCAGCCTCCTCCTTTGTTCACTCTTCACATCCCTTACCTAACTCCCCCCACCCCCCCAACACCAAATCCTCCCCCATCCACCCCCCCACACCAACGTTGTAAAGCTCGTTTTCGACATGACAACTTGTACTTCTCATTGTTGCAACAGGTCCACCTGTATCCTCAAACGACTTGTTTTTCCCCATCTCTTCCACAAGTTATACTGACATCAAATATAGTGAAAGCAGGGGTTATATTGTGGGGGAGGGACATACAAAACAACAAAGAGAATCTTATAAATGCGTTAGAAACAAATGCATGAAGTAAAAAAGCATTAAAATACATATCTAAGGGTTCATTTTCCTAACATCACATTATCTGACCTTTTCCGCTTGACTCATACATATAATAGATATTGCAAATGAGGGAAACCATGGGACCTATGTTTCTTTGGGCTTGGCTTGCTTCTCTTAATATAATTTTTTCCAAGTTTTTCCATTTCCTAACAAATGGGGCAGTGTCATTCTTTCTGATGGAGCAATAGAATTCCATTGTGTATATATACCACATTTTCTTGATCCATTCATCTACTGAGGGGCATCTGGGTTGGTTCCATATCTTAGCTATGGTAAATAATGCTGCAATAAACATAGTTGTGCTGGTAGCTTTAGTGTGGTCTTGTTTGTAAACATTTGGGTAAATGCCCAAAAGTGGGATTGCTGGGTCATAGGGCAGTTCTATGTGAAGTCTTTTCAGGAACAACCATACTGCTGTCTAAAGTGGTTGAACAAGTTTACATTCCCACCAACAATGAAGTAAGTTTCCCTTCTGTCCACATCCCCTCCAACATCTGTTGTTTTTAGATTTCTTGATTATAGCCATTCTAACTGGGGTGAGGTGGTATCTCAATGTTGTTTTGATTTGCATTTCTTTTATGGCTAGGGAGGTTGAGCATTTGTTCATGTGTCTATTGGCCATCCTTTTTTCTTCTTCAGAGAAGTTTCTCTTCAAGCCTTTAACCCACTTATTTATTGGGCAGTTGTTTCTTTGAGGATTTGTTGTTGGGGGATTTAATTTTTTGAGTTCCATGTATATTTTAGATATGAGACCCTTGTCCTTTGTATGGCTAGTGAAGATCTTCTCCAAATCTGTGGGCTTTCCATTGATCTTGTTAGCTATGTACTTTGCCATGCAAAAGCTCTGCAACTTCATGCAATCCCATTTGTCCAACCGTTCTTTGATTTGTTGTGTTTCCGGGTCTCTATTGAGAAAATTTCGGCAAGGAAACCTAGGGTTTCTCCTATTCCATCCTGTAATGTTCTCAGATTATCTGCTTTGACTTCGAGGTCTCTGATCCATTTGGAGTGGATTCTGGTGCAAGGTGATATATAAGGATCTATCTTTAGTTTTCTACAAGTAGTTAACCAATTTTGCCAGCACCATTTACTGAAGAGGCTGTGTTTCTTCCAATCTATGATTTTAGCTCCCTTATCGAAGATTAGATGGCTATAGGTCTGTGGGTTCATTTCTGGATTTTCAATTCTATTCCAGTGGTCCTGAGGTCTGTTCTTATGCCAATACCAAGCTGTTTTGATTACTATGGCTTTATAGTAGAGTTTGAAATTTGGTATTGGTATTCCTCCAGCAGTGTTCTTTCCGTTGAGGAGCGTTTTTGCTATTCGGGGTCTTTTATTGTTCCATATGAATTTTTGGATTGCCTCTTCTATTTCCTTGAAGAATGAGGTCGGAATTTTGATAGGTATCACGTTGAATTTGTAGATAGCCTTGAGAAGTATTGCCATTTTCACGTTAATCTTTCCAATCCAGGAGCATGGGATGTTTTGCCATTTTCTAAGTTTTGTTTGGATTTCCTTTTTCAAGATTTTAAAGTTTTCATCATAGAGGTCCTTCACTTCTTTGGTTAAGTTAATTTTTAGGTATTTTATTTTTTGAGGGGCTATTACAAATGGAGTTGCTTTCCTAAATTCAGCCACGCTTTTCTCATTGTTAGCATACAGAAAAGCCATTGATTTTGGGGGGTTAATTTTATACCCTGCTACTTTGCCAAAGTTTTGAATCAGCTTGAGTAATTTGGGAGTGGAGTCTATGGGATTCTTTTAATATAAGATCATGTCATCTGCAAAGAGGGAGAGTTTTATTTCTTCTTTTCCTACTTGCATCCCCTTTATGTCTGCATCTTGTCTTATTGCTGTACCTAGGCATTCTAATACTAGATTGAAGAGAAGTGGAGAGAGTGGACATCCTTGTCTTGTTCCTGAGTTAAGAGGGAATGGCTTTAGTTTTTCACCATTAAGTGTAATGCGGCTGTAGGTTTGTCATATACAGCTTTTATTGTATTGAGGAATGTTCCATGGATTCCTAGTTTTTCCAAAACCTTCATCATAAAGGGGTTTTGGATCTTGTCGAATGCTTTTTCTGCATCTATTGAGATAACCATGTGGTTCTTATCCTTCCTCCTGTTGATGTGATGAATAATATTAATTGATTTGCGTATATTGAACCAGCTTTGCATCCCTGAAATGAATCCTGTTTGATCGTGGTGTATGTTTTTTTGGATGAATTGTTGAAGTCGATTGGCCAAAATTTTTTTGAGAAGTTCTGCATCAATGTTCATCAAAAAAATGGGTCTATAGTTCTCTTTCTTTGATGAGTCCCTGCCTGGTTTTGGTATGAGGGTTATCCTGGCTTCATAGAATGTGCTCAGTAGTGAACTTTCTCTTTCAATTTCATTCAAGATTTGGAGGAGTATTAGTGTGAGCTCTGCTTTGATGGCCTTGTAAAATTCCGCTGTGAAACCATCTGGTCCTGGATTTTTCTTAGCTGGGAGGTCTCTTATTGCTGTTTCTATTTCAATGCTTGATATGGGCCTGTTAAGCTGGTTTAACTCATCTTGGTTTAGTTTTGGCATGTCAATATTTGCTAGGAAAAGGTCCATTTCTGTCAAGTTTTGAAATTTATTAACATAAAGTTTTGAGAAGTATTACCTTATAATGTTTTGAATCTTGGTTGTTTCTGTGCTGATGTTTCCATTCTCATCTCTGAGTTTGTTTATTAGGGTGTGTTCTCTTCTTTTTCGGATAAGATTTGCTAAGGGTCTGTCAATTTTGTAAATTTTTTCGAAGAACCATCTCTTTGTTTTGTTGATTCTTTCTATAGTTTTTTTGGATTCTAATTCATTTAATTTTAATCATTTCTTTCTGTCTACTGGATTGGGTTTTATCTTGCTGCTCTTTTTCAAGGAGGTTTAGCTGTATCATTAAATTGTTGGTTTCAGATCTCTCCAATTTGTTTATGTAGGAGCTCAGAGCTATAAACTTGCCTCTGAGTACTGCCTTTGCTTTGTCACAGAGGAGCTGGTAATTTGTGTGCTCATTTTTTTGAATAGCATGAACATTTGAATTTCCTTTCTAATCTCTTCCATGACCCACTCGTGATTCAACAGTGTGTTGTTTAGCCTCCATGTGATACCGGACTTTCTTTGGTGGCTTTTGGTGTTGACTTCTAATTTTATTCCCTTGTGGTCAGAGAGAATGCAAGGTATAAATTCAATGTTTCTGAATTTAGACTTGTTTGTTTTGTGGCCTAAAATGTTGTCTATTTTAGAAAAGGTTCCATGTGCTGCTGAGAAAATGTGTATTCTGATGTTGCTGGGTGAAATGTTAGGTAGATGTCTGTAAAATCTAGTTGATCTTTGCAGCTGTTTAGATCTGCAGTTTCTCTGTTGAGTTTTTGCGGGGTTGATCTATCTAGCGGGGAGAGTGTTGTGTTAAAATCCCCAACAATTAATGTCTTTGGATCTATATGGGATTTGAGGGAAAGTAGTGTTTCTTTGATAAATTTGGGTGCTCCATTGTTTGGCGAATAGATGTTTAGAATTGCAATATCTTCCTGAAGGAGAGATCCCATAATTAGTATGTAGAGACCTTCTTATTCTCTTATCTATTTTATCTGAGATTAGGATTGCAACTTCCGCTTATTTATGGGGGGCGTTTGCTAGGTAGATTTTGCTCCAGCCTTTCACATTGAAAATGTGTTTGTTTTTACGGGCAAGATGTGACTCCTGAAGGCAGCAGATAGAAGGATCTTGTTTTTTAATCCAACTAGACAGTCTATGCCGCTTAATTGGAGAGTTAAGTCCGTTAATGTTAAGAGATAGGACTGAGAGGTATTTAGGAGTTCCTGCCATGTTTTCCACCTTCTTGGGGGTTGCGAAAACTGGGTTCTTCATATGGTTCTTGGATTCTCAGTTTGGGTGCTGTTTCTTGGCCTTTATTGTGGTCTTGTTAGTTTTCTATGTGTAGGACATCTTTAAGAATCTTTTGTAGGGCTGGTTTGGTGGAGATGTGATAAAATTCTTTCATAAGGGTAATCTCAGCCTTCTGACTGATGCTCTGATGCTTCCATTAAAATAAAATCCTTTTAGAACCATGGAAATGATGACATTAAGTTGGTATTAATTAAATATGCCTTTTATTAATGAAATACCATGGAGAAGGTTTTTACAAAAACTGTACAAAATCTGGACAATAGCAAGAGGGATTTCAGACAAAGGCATTATAGTGGGTAAGGTGTGTAAAATTTTCCAAACTAGAACTGCATGCTGGGAAAAAGAATAACCACACAGGGAGGAGTAACTTACTGTTTTAGATGAGCAACGTTAAGATGGATCATTATGTAAGAACAAAGTTTGTATTCGGTTATTTCTAACAAACAGACACTTATCTATTCATAAAAAATGAATCCTAGAATGAAAAATCCAAAAGAACTTTGATGATACATTTAATATTTTGGAGAGAGCAAAGATTTTCAGTGATAAAAACAGTTAAATTAATTATGGAATTTATAAGCACTGGACTTCGTTGTAATCATTATAAGTGATGTTCTTAGAACAGTATGAAATTTCTAAGGATGATATTGGGTAGGAAATATATGCATGATACAATGATAAGAAAAGCAAAGTATAAAGTAGGCTCACACCTGTAATCCTACTCACAAGGGTGAAATTTGAGGAGCATGGTTCAAAGCCAGCCCCCAGAGAAAATCCTTTCAATCACCAAAATGCAAGAAGTGGAGCTGCATATATGCATATATGCATATATATATATATATATATATGTGTATATATATATATATGTATATGTATATATACACATATATATATATATATATATATGTATATAAGCAAGGCAGAGTGGTATAACCGTGGTGTTCCAGTGTTCACATTGTGGAGCTCCATGATGGAAACAGCACAAATATTTACTTAAAGGAAATCAAAAGTGACAATATGTTGGAAATGATTTGTACACCTTGGGCAGTGGGATTGAGAGAGCCAAGAAAAGAGGACAAAAAATGTGGAAGGGTGTAACAAGTTACACAAGAAATGTTATACTGCCTTATTTATGTAACTGTAACCCCTCTGTACATCACCTTGACAATAATATTAAAATCACAAAAAAACAGAACAAAGCTTTTAATTATGATATTATATTTAAAAGTATATTTTAAAAGAATTTTAGGCATGTTTTAAATTTCTAATGAAATGTCCCACTCTACTGGATTATACTGTAATATTGGAAGAATTATTTACACATGAGTCCATGTGTAAGGACTCCAATAAAAATTCCACAAAGAAATGCCAACATGGAACAAAGGGTCCTAACCATAACACCTTACTTCTACAGCAAATCACACAATCTTCCAAATTCACATAACTTAATCATTTAAAAACAAATGCTGAACCAACATCTCCATTTGTAGAAATACATACTTGCAACAAGGATGGATAAGGCACGGAGAGCCAATGTGAATGGTACACAATAATAAGGAAGATTCCATACATAAAGGAATGTTTCCCACACATTTACAACTCTAAATCTGGGAAAGTCAGTTATCTTTGTCATACTAATAGAAAAGCACCAAAAAGCTAACTGTGGGATTCAAAAAGATTGCCTGAGTACAGGTGTTCATTATGACAACACAGCAACTCCAGTGCAAATTACTATGTCTCTCTTTCCTTGTCTTATTCCCACCTCATTCTTGAATTCGGAAGGTCAGATTTTAGGGATCCGGTTCTCTTAGCTCCAGTAATTAATGGAAGGGAATAGGTGATTGGAGATACAATTTCTTCACATAGTTCATGGATTTTCATTCTTTATTAAGATTACTGAGTACTAATGGGACCATGAAACACAAGAAAGCCTTAAGTTTTCCACTAATTTTTAAAATGCCTGCTGTAAGAAGAATCAAAATTAATGAAAGAAATATTGGTGCACCCAGATATGTTAAACAAATACTCTCACACTTACAGAATAAAATAGATCCCAATAAGATAATACTAGGAGACTTTAACACACCCGTCTCACCAAAGGACAGGTCTATCAACCAGAGGATTGGCAAAGAAGCTACTGAATTAATTGAGGCCATACTTCAATAGGAATTAACTGACATCTACTGAGTATTTCACCCTAAAACAACACAGTACACATTCTTCTCAGCAGCTCATGGAACTTTCTCCAAAATAGACCATATCATAGTTCATGCAAGGAACTTAAGCAAATACAAATGGATCGACATAATCCCCTGTATCCTCTCTGACCACAGTGGAATCAAGCTAGTTCTCAATAACAAAGCATACCGCAGAAATTTCTCTAATACATGGAAATTGAACAGCACACTCCTTAGCAATACCTGGGTAACAGAAGAGATCAGAGAAGAAATAATACATTTCCTACAACTCAATGAAAATGAAAACACTTCGCAAAGAACCTTATGGGACACAGCAAAAGCAGTCCAGAGGGACAAGTTTATTGCCCTCAGTGCCCACATCAAGAGAATGGAGACCGACCAAGTAAATAATCTCATGTTGGAATTAAAACAGCTAGAAAAACAAGAAAATAATGGAACCTAAAGTTACTAGATGGAGATAGATAACCAAATTAAGAGCAGAGATTAACCAATTACAAAATCAGAAAATTATAGCCAAAATTAACCAAACAAAAAGCTGGTTCTTTGAAAAAATAAACAAAATTCATGGACCGTTGGCAAGATTAATTAAAGAAAGAAGAGAGGAAACCTATATTAACAGGATTAGGGATGTCACGGAAAAAATCACAACACGTAACCAAGATATCCAAACAATCCTAAGGGACTACTTTCAAAAGTTATAATCTCAAAAGGAAGAAAACCTGGCAGGAATGAATGCATTTTTAGAGAAATACAAGTTGCCCAAACTGAGCAAAGAAGAAATAAACCAATTAAATAAGCCAATATCCTACAAAAGATACAGGAAGCTATCAAATTTTTCCAACAAAAAAAAGCCCAGCACCAGATGGATTCACAGCAGAATTCTATAAGACCTTTAAAGAAGAACTAATACCAATACTCCTCAAGCTCTTCATAGAAACAGAGAAGGAGGGAGATGTCCCAAACTCATTCTAAGAAGCCAATATCACACTCATTCCCAAACCAGGCAAAGACCCAAACAAAAAGAAGAATTACAGGCCAATTTCCTTGATGAACACAGATGCAAAGATAGTTAACAAGATTCTAGCTAACAGAATCCAAAAACACATTAAAAAAATCACACCCTATGAACAGGTAGGCTTCAACCCAGAGATGCAGGGATGGTATAACATACGTAAGTAAATAAATGTAATCCAACACATCAACAGAGCCAAGGTCAAGAATCACATGATTATCGCCACAGATGCAGAAAAGGCTTTTGATAAAATTCAACATTCGTTCATGCTAAACGCTCTGGAGAAAATAGGAATAGAAGGAACATTTCTTAAAACAATAAAAGCCATTTATGACAGACCAATAACAAATATTATACTTAATGGGGAAAAGCTACAACCAATTTTAAAATCAGGAACAAGCCAAGGATACCCACTGTCTCCACTCCTCTTCAATATAGTCCTGGAAACCTTAGCCAGGGCAATAAGGCAAGAAAAAGACATTAAAGGGATCTGCATACGGAAAGAAGAAGTTAAACTATCCCTTTTTGCAGATGACATGATACTATACCTTCAGGATCCCAAAAACTCCATCCCCAAACTCTTAGAAATCATAAATCACTTCGGCTAAGTAGCAGGATACAAAATAAACCCACAAAAATCAGTTGCCTTCCTGTACACTGACAATGTACAAGAAGAGAGGGAAATAAAGGGAGCAATCCCATTCACAATAACCTCCAAAAAAATAAAATATTTAGGAATTAACCTAACCAAAGATGTGAAAGAACTATTTAATCAAAACTATAAAAAGACACTAGGAAGACACTAGGAAATGGAAAGACCTCCCATGCTCTTGGATAGGCAGACAATATGGTGAAAATGGCAATACTGCCCAAATTAATATACAAATTCAATGCAATTCCAATTAAAATCCCAATGATGTACATCTCTGAAATACAGAAAACAGTCCAAAAATTCATATGAAACCACAAAATACCTAGAATAGCCAAAACAATTCTAGGGAATAAAGACAACATGGGAGGGATGTCCATGCCGCACTTCAAATTCTACTATAGAGCCATAATAACAAGGACAGCATGGTACTGGCACAAAAACAGACCCAAAGACCAATAGTATAGAATAGAAGATCCAGAAATGAATCCACATGCCTACAGTCAGCTGACATTTGGCAAAGGAACCAAAGACATACAATGGAAGAAACACAGCCTCTTCAAACATTGGTGATGGGAAAACTGGGCGGCCACATGAGGAAAACTAAAAGTGGACCCAGCCTATCACCATGCACCAACATCAACTCAAAATGGATTAAAGACCTTAACATTAAACCTGAATCTCTGAAACCACTGAAGGACAGAGTAGGAGAGACACTTGAACGAATAGGCACAGAAAGGAACTTCCTGAACTGAGTCCCAGGGATACAACAAATTGGTGAGAGATTCGAAAAATGGGAGTACCTTAAAATAAAAAGCTTCTGCACAGCTAAATCTATCGCAACCAAGCTAGAAAGACAACCAACTAATTGGGAAAAAAATATTTATCAGCAATATATCAGACAAGGGGTTAACATCCTGTATATACAGGGAACTCAAGAAACTAATCCCTCCCAAACCTAACAAACCAATTACTAAATGGGCAAGGGAACTAAAGAGAGACTTCTCAGATGAAGAAATAAAAATGGCAAAGAAACACATGAGGAAATGTTCATCATCCCTGGTGGTGAAGGAAATGCAAATAAAGACAACCCTGAGATATCACCTTACCCCAGTCAAAATGTCTCACATCCACAAATCAGCCAACGACAAATGCTGGAGGAGATGTGGAGAAAGAGAAACCCTATTACACTGCTGGAGGGAATCTACACTTATACAACCACTTTGGAAAGCAGTCTGGAGGATCCTTAGAAAACTAAAATTGGACCTCCCGTACGACCCAGTCATACCACTTCTAGGCATGTACCCTGAACAACAGGAACAATATACAAGGACACGTGCACCTCCATGTTCATTGCAGGACTGTTCTCAATAGGTAGGATATGGAAACAACCCAGATACCCCACCACAGATGAATGGATCCAAAAATTGTGGTATCTATAAACAATGGAAAATTATGCAGCCATTAGAAATGAGAAAATAATGGCATTTGCAGGGAAATGGATTGAGCTAGAAGGAATCATGATGAGCGAGGTAAGCCAAGAGCAAAGAGACAAATGGTATATGATCTCCCTGATAAGTGGATGCTAAATCCAAAATGTTAGGTGATACGACAAAATTAACAGGACTTAAGAAGCAAGAACTCCCACTCATCTGGTCAAACCACTAATAAATATCCCGATGCTGCTCATCAGATGTATGGTTTATAGTGTACACCGTTATATGTTATAGACTGTGATAGACAATTTGCTCCAGGAAAGTTAGAATGAACTTGTGACTTTAAATGAGATCATTATTCCACCATACTGTGAAATTTGGGAACTTATGTAATCACTTAACCACAATTTAAAAAAAAAAAAAAAAACCTCAGAGAAGGTAGGGAGTGAAGGGATGGTAGGGGGAAAACAATGGAGGGGATAACAATACTCAATAGGAAGTGAACTCATTACCTTGCTCATGTAACTGTAACCCTCTGTATAGTATCTTACAATAAAAAATAAGAAAAAGAAAAGAATCCAAAGGCTTGAAGGAAATGGTCCCTGACTTTTTCGAGTGTGTTTTTACTCATACATAACTTTTCTGTAAACTTATAACATCGTGAAAATGGCAATACTTCCCAAGGCTATCTACAAATTCAACGCGATTCCTATCAAAAGTCCTACCTCATTCTTCAAGGAAATAGAACAGGCAATCCAAAAATTCATATGGAACAATAAAAGACCCCAAATAGCAAAAACGCTCATCAACTGACAGAACGCTACTGAAGGAATATCAATACCAAATTTCAAACTCTACTATAAAGCCATAATAATCAAAAGAGCTTGGTACTGGTACAAGAACAGACCTCAGAACCAATGGAATAGAATTGAAAACCCAGAAATGAACTTACAGACCTATAGCCATCTAATCTTTGATAAAGGATCTAAAAAAATAGAATGGAAGAAAGACAGCCTCTTCAGTAAACGGTGCTACAGCCCACCTCCAGAATGAGAGAGCCACCTAGGGTTCTAGCCACATGGGGATGCCGAACCCCCTCCTCCAGCACCCATTTAACCAGTTCTTGTGAAAGTGGGAGAGAAAAAAAGTCACAATTACAATTAAGTAGTTTGCTAGTGGCTTAGAACTCTAATCCTAACTATACAGGAGGCTGAGATAGAGGATCATGGTTCATAGCCAACCCGGGTAGGAACGTCTGTGAGACTCGTATATCCAAAGAACCACCAGAAAACCGGAAATGGTGCCGTGGGATCAAGTGGTAGAGTGCTAGCCTTTTGTTGAGGAGTTCAGGAACAGTGCCTGGACCCAGAGTTCAAGCCCCACGACTGACAAGAAGTGGAATTCCTAGCACCAGAAGTCTACTGAATAACAACCATTGTCTTAGGGAGCATGGTAGCAAAGTCAGGCAGAGCTTCCTGTGAAGTTGAAGTCAAGTAGGTCACCTGGCTTCTCTGTGCCTCGGTTTCCCCAGCTGCAAAACTCCATAGAATGTAGGATCCCCTTTCATATGGGGATAGGGTAATGATGAAAGAGAGCCATGTTTTGTTTCGTAATCCCACATCTGTTGCATGGTTAATAAAAAGCCCTAGCTGAGCCCTTTCCGGGTATCTTCTTGTCATTTGCTCACAGAACTGCAGAGAACCTTATCTGAAGGCTGCTCCCTCTGTGCCTACCTATGTTTCAGAGATCCCTCTGCATAATTCCCTTGTTTCCTAACAACTGTCCTGTGTGGAAAATGAGGTCTGATGGTTGCGGTCCTACCCAGAGCGTCAAGAATCAGCTGCTGTGGACTAAAAGTTGGGGATAATCCCCAATTTTGACTAAATTTATGACTGCTAATGTTGCTACATGTCTACCATCTCAACTACAGAGGACCAGGCCTGGAGGAGCATACCTGTCACAGATAGGAGGACCTCTATCCAGGCCAGCCAGAGCATATATTGAGTCTCTATTTCAGATATCCCCAAGACAGAAAGTTGGCTCCTCAGAACCAGGGAGAGGAAACAAGCAGGGGTCATGGTGCCCACAGGGGAGTGTCTGACCTCAGTAGGGGTGGGTTGGGGGCGGCCACTCACCTGTGCTGCTGGGAGAAGCTGCTGGAGGCTGCTTCAGGTGGGGCAAGCAGTGATGGCAATGGTATTGTGGACAAATGGGCCCAAAGTAGAGAACCAGGTCCAGGCATCAGGTTGGGGCTTTAATCGGGCTGGCAGCGTGCCATTGCCTGATATTTGAAATCTCGAAACTTGGGAAAGGGGGAAAGCGGCTGGGGCACGGGCAGGCTTCTCAATTTCCTAATGTACTCCGCGAAGTCACCTTGAGTCTCTTCCTCAGCACTCAAACACCTCACCTTCCTCAACTGCTGGTAGTGGTGTAAACTAACAGTGGGAATCCCGGTGCTACCAGGCAGCATGGAATGTGGGCGTGGCCACCATTCTTGTATCCCATTGGTCAGAAAGAACCATGAAAGAAAGGGGGTGTGGCCGGAATCCTGCGATGCAATCAGCGTGGGCAGAGTCAAGAAGTTAGCATATCCACAGCCCTTTTCCCAGGGAAGAATGTCAATTCAGTTGGAGACAAGAGGGTGACTAGCTTTGACCGGATTGCTGCGCAGATTATTGTGTATGTCTGTTCGTTGCCATTCTTGGACCTTGAACTCAGGATCTGGGCACAGTCTGTGAGCTACTTTTGCTCAAGGCTGGACCTCCAAACTGGAGCCACAGCACTTCTGGCTTTGTTGTCACTGAAGCTGGAAAGGGGGCTCAAGGACTTTCCTTCCCAGGGCGACTTCAACCATGATCCTCCAATCACATCCTTGTAAGTATCAAGGAGGACTGCCGAGAGACACTGGTGCCAGCTTAATCATTGGTCTTGCTGACGTTCTTGGACAAACACGTGAGTTCCCTATCCTTGGGTTTAAGTGGTGGGAGCTGTAGCCCCCAGTTCGAATCCTGGTCCTGCCACCTCCAAATGGCAGGAGCTCCTAAGAAACTTACTTCTATCCATATGATTAACAACGGAATGTGAAGAGTGTCATGATTGAATGACCAGTTCTTGAATGATTCCAGTATAAAATTATAAACAATTATATTATAGGACACTGATCGATGTTAGTTAATATTTCATTGAGCATTTAAACAATCACATTAATAAAATGGAGGCATAATGAAATAACTAAGAATTGGGTCTCACATACTATAAAGGTGCCGTTTTTCTGCCAGGACTGGTTTTGGAACTCATGGTCTTGGTAACTATGATGCACTATGTGGGAAGGGAAAGCTGGTTTCCTTGAAGTCAAGAAATTCAAGTCTGTTCCTTAGGCCTGAAATAGATCCCCACCACTAGAAAACATCCTATTCATGTACAATTTACATATATGATTTATATTATAAACATATGTTGACTATTTTTCATTCAGTGCAGTTATTTAATTTTTGTTTTATTCATGCATTGAACATTTATTTTATTGACTATTATGTCACATAAAACATTGATTACATGGGCCTGGGAATGTAGCTTAGTGGTAGAACACTTGCCTTGCATGCAAGAGGCCCTGGGTTCGATTCCTCATAAGCAAAAAGAAAAAAGGCAGAAGTGGCACTCTGGCTCAAGTGTTATAGTGCTATCCTTGTGCTGAAGAGCTGAGGGACAGCGCCCAGGCCCAGAGTTCAGGCCCCACGACCAGACCCCCCCAAAAAAGCATTTATTACATTAATTACATAGGATATATGTCTGCATATGTATTCCACTCCATACCTGATACCCAGGACTTTCACAGAAAAAGAAAACATGTGTCACCATCAGCTTCTTACTCCACAATTCATTTTTTGGCAGTGCTGGCATCTGAACTCATGTCCTACAAGCCTAAAAGGCCAAATTCATGAATGGGTGAGTGTCAGCACTCCATCCTGGGGCAAATTGAGCTGACAGGTTGTTCCCAGGACCTGATATCAAGCCCCAGGGGTTAACAAAATAATAACATTGATATGCAGATGGCAGTACATTAATAAATATATATCTTTATCGAGTGTAAGATATCTATACATTATTCAGTTATATAGATTACATTCATACCAATTCCTGGGTTTTAATTATGCATCCATGTAATTAATATTATTGCTTTCATCCTTAATGAAATCAGTGTCCTGAAATTATTGTGTTCCTGTAAGTAATAATATTCTCTTAATGCTTCATAAATATTAAATTAAGTTTATCAGCCTCCTGAAATGATGCTGTCTAATTTTATAGGAGCATCATTCACGATCAACTCATTCAACCGTGACATTGAAAACATTCCATTGTTATTCCTAAGGATGGGGGACCATTTTCTTAGTATCTCCTGCCATTGGTTAGAGTCAGGACGGGGACTCGACATCAGGAACTATGTTGCCACATGGGCCTATGGCCTCCCCGATAGTCTGGCAGCCTTCAGCAAGGCAAGATGAAGTACCCTTTGCAACAGTGTCATTCAGACCCATGAGGGTCACCGTGCAAAGGAAGAAAATATAAAAAGGCCACATTTTTTCTGTGCATTGCTTTCCCTGCAAGGCCTGGGGGTCTAGGATCCCAGGAGCAGCTATAGGTCTAGTGGCTGCACCCCAGCCTAGGGTGATCGAACCTGAAGCAGAGTTACTACAGCCTGAGTTCAAGCCCCATATTAAGAAAAGTAAAATTTAAAAAAAGCTCTCTGGCTTGCAATTCATACTGTTTACTCTTCTAGGCTTTGGATTTGAACTCAGGATTTGGGTAAATTTGAAGCAATGTGGATGAAGGGGAAGATCAGCGTACTTGAAGATAAGAAAGTCAGGCCTGTTCACTAGTCCTGAATTCAAGCCCAAGCCCTGGCAAACATACTAATTATATACATTGTAAAGATAGGATTTATACTTACCTGTAGATGTTCAGTCCATACATGTTTGGTGTGGTTGTTCCTTGTATTTTTTGTTTTATTCATTTATTTACCATTGATTATACTATGATGAAACCCATTCTGTTTATTTCATTGATGACATCCTATCACAGAGCATCTAGATTTGTAGAAATATTCTCCACCATGCCAGGATTCTCGGGATCACCCAGGATATTCAGAGAAAAGAAAATCAAGTTTCACACTTGGCTTCTTACTCCACGATCCACTTGTTGGTAGTGCTGGAATCTGCACTCAGGGCCTAGTAGGAACAATTGTCCAATAAGTCAAGGTTAACACACCAACCTGTGAGCAACTAAGGAGCTAAGCCAGTCCTAGGATCTGACATTGATCCCCAAGGTGGTCCACTATAGTCATAAATTCCTAATTTAAACATACAATCTATATTGACATACATGTGTCAACAGCATATTGTGTTTAGTGAACTTCTTCTCCTTATTTTGTATCTACATCATGGAGGTATTGTGTATTTTACTAAGTATGGTGACAGGTATAACTGTGCTGACATGGATGACAAAAGGTTCCCATGGTTATAGGGTTGTCTATGAATTCCCCTTCCTAGTTGATACTCAGTAATTCACAGGAGAAGAAAACGTGTGCAACAACTGGCTTCTGACATCAGGATGAATCTTTTGTCAGTGCTAGGATTTGAACTCAGGTGTGGGTAGCTCTGTTGCACTGTGGGTGAAGGGGAAGCTCACCATCCTTGAAGACTAGAATGTCAGACCTGGTCCAGGGCCTGATTTGAAGCCCAGCACTGGACAAAATAGCAAGCCCACCTTTTTTAAACATAGGATCTCTCTTTACCTACAGGAGTGGTATGCATCTTGCATTCAGTGTAGTTATTCTTTTTATTTTGTGTCTTATTCATTGATGTATTGTGCATTTTATTGAGTATGGTGATAGATATAACTGTGCTGACATGGATAACAACCTATTCCCATGGCTATAGAGTTGTCTATATAGCATTCTCCATCCTCAATGACACCCAGGACATGCACAGAACATGAAAACATGTGCAACCCTAGACTTTTCACATCAGAATGAATCTTTTGGCAGTGCTGTAATTTGAACTCAAGGTCTAGCAGGCCCAATTGGTGAATGGGTCAAGGTAAGCACAGCAGCCTGTGAGCCTCTAAGGAGCTAGGCGATTCCCGGGACCTAAGATTGATCCATGGTGGGGGCCAATATAGTCATAAATTCATAATTATACAGAGGATCTATATTTCCAAACATGGTGGGCGGCATCTTGCATTTGGTGTAGTAATTATCTTTATTTTGTGTCTTATTCATTGATGTATTGTGTATTTTCTTAAGTATAGGTTGACAGATATAACTGTGGTGAACTGGATGACATCCTATTCCCATGAGTATAGAGTTGCCTATCCCTTCTCCATCTAGCAGAGACCCAGAATTTGTGCAGCACAGGAAAACAGGTGCAACAACTGTCTTCTCACATCAGGGAGAATTTTTGGCAGTGCTGGGACTCGAACTCCGGGCTTAAGAGGCCCAACTGCACAGTGGGTCCACGTGATCACACCAGACTGTGAGACAGTAAGGAGCTGGGCCGTTCCCAGGAACTGAGATCGAGCCCTAGGGAGGACAAAATAGTCCTCAATGCATCATTGAAACATGGGATGTATATTCACATCCATGTGTGGACTGCATCATGCATTGAGTGTACTTATTGTCCTTATTTTGTATGCTATTCATGAATGTATTGTGTATTTTCTTGAGTATATGATGATAGGTATAATTGGGCTGACATGGATAACAACTTATTCCCATGACCACAGGGTGGCCCATGCATTCGCCATCCTAGCTGGGACCCAGTACTTGCACAGGAAATGAAACAGGAGGAATGATTGGCTTCTGACATCAAGATGAATCTTTTGGCAGGGCTGGGATCTGAACTCAGGCCTAGCAGGCACCATTGGTGAATGGTTCCACATGAGTACACCAGCCTGTTAACAATGAAGGAGCTAGGCCTTCCCAGTACCTGAGTTTGAGCCCCCCTGGGGGGAGAGTTGCGAGCACAATAGTCACCCATTCATAAGCTGAAGGTAGTATGCAAATAAGTATATATTTGTATAGAGTAAGATTGATGGTGATCTGTGATGGAATCCAATCTGTGTGACTACTGATTCTTGGACCTTTCCTGATGCCTCCATTACATGACTGATTATTATTGTCACACTTCATCTACTCTCCTTTACAAATAATCTATACCCCATGAGTCTTGCCTATCATTTCCTACTCGCATCATGCTCAAAGTACTCATTCAAGGATGAGATCGATTGCATTCCATGACTCTTCCTAGGTCCAGAAATGAGTATCTCAGGATCTCCCGCCATTCCCTCTTCGTAGGGAGACTGAATTCAAGCCTCATGCCTGGAAAAGATACTCCTTATATGCATTTTAACGATGGGATTTATACTTCCATACAGATGTTCAGTCCATATTGTGTTTGGTGTGGTTATTCATTTTATTTCTTGTTTTATCCATTTATTTACCATTTATTTTATTGACTCTGATGACACCTATACCATTTATTACATTGCTTACATCCTATCATATAGAATCTAGATTTTAGATGTGTTCTCTATCATGTCTGGCAGTGTGAGGATCTGAACTCGGTGTCTAGCAGGCCCAATTCATGAATGGATGAGTTTCAGCATGGCAGCCTCTAGACAATGAAGCTGTCAGGTGTTTGCCCAGCACTGAGATCAACCCCCAGGTTTGGCCAAAACAGCAATACATGGATAGGCAGAGGGTGGTATACAAGTAAATATATATTGGTAAAGAGTTCCAGAGCCGTCTATCTATGATTGAATGACAACTACTACGATCCTACCAATTCTTAGGTATTTATTATCCCACCATTGAAGGAATATTATTCTTTTCATGCTTAATAACATTAAGACCAATCAGCATTCTAAGATTATTGCATCCAGTATTAGACAAGACCGATGCATGAACTACTCTTTTAATCAGTATTCCTATGCATAGGAATGTCTCTTGTGATCCCCTGCCATTGGTGTCAGGACTGGGATTTGAACCCAGGGCATATGTTGACAGGTTGGCCTATGGCTTCACTGATAGCCAACCAGCCATCAGCAAGGGCAAGTCAGGTCCACCTTGCAGCCATGTCATTCAGACCCAGGATGGTTACCGGCCAAAGAAAAAATCATAAAACTCCAGCCCTCTACAGCTTGCCATTTTTTGTGCTTTCCAGGTTTTTTTTTTTTACATGCAAGAACTCTGGGCCTAGGATCTCAGGGTCAGCTATGGGAGATTCAAGCTGAGGCAGAGTTTAAACGAACTGAGTTCAAGCCCCATGGTTGTAAAAAAAAAAAAAAAAGAATAAAGAAAAAACATTATTTACGTGAATTAAAAAAAAAAAGCTCCCTGGTTTGGAATTTCTGCCAGTTTTCTTTCCTAGCCTGGGATTTGAACTCAGGGTCTTGGTAAACTTGTAGCACTGTGAGAAAAGAGTTGCCACTGCTTGAGTTCAAACCCAATGCCAACCAAAAATGAAAAACTAAGTCACTGATCTCAGCAGGGTGAGGTAGTTGTGGAGATGGGAGGCAAGGGATGGTAGGGGGAAAACAAAGGAGGAGTCAACAATGCTCAATTGGAAACCTACTCATTACCTTGTTCCTGGAACTGTAACCCCTCTGTAAAACATTTTTGCAATAAAAAAGTACAAAAAAGAGAAACAATATAGTTCTCAGAGAAGCACTTTAGAGGTAAGGAAAGTATGTCTGAATAGCTGTACAAAATTCTACACTGCTTTTTTTTAATGTTCAGTATGGAACTGAGTAAACATGATTGCTTCCATTAAAAAAAAGTAAGTCACTGTCGAAACTGGGGCCAGTATTTCTGCCATAGGTAGGATTTGAGCTCACCATCCAGGTAACTCTTACACCATGGGTGAAGGCCAAGCTCGCTGTCTTTGAGGAAAAGAAATTCAGGCTAGAGTTCCAAGGGCCTGAATGAAGGCCCTGCAATTGAAAAACTATTTCTATACATATGTAATATATGATATACACTTATGTATGTTAATTTCATATTATGATTTTATTATTGATTTTGTATTTTATTTTTCTTTGATTCATTAATTGATTGATTATTGTATTTAGCATATTATATACATAATATTTATTACATTTTTCACACCTATAATAAAATTTTATGCAACAATTTAGGACATTAACTCATTTTTCATTAATATTTTATTAAGTGTTGAAACATAATACATAATTAAATGGATGTATTTGTCACAGTCTTCACATGTTTAGAGTCCCTTCCAAGTATGAGCTTTGTCTAATCTTTGGACTTCTTCCTATTGGGATTTCTTTAGATGGTTTATACTCAGAAACCTTTTCCTGAGGATAGGTAAGTGAGGGATAAAATTGAAAGGATGGAGCTAGAAATCTGGCTTAGTGGTAAACAGCTCGCTTAGCATGGATGAATGCCAGGGTTTGAATCCTCAGTGCCACATACTCAGAAAAAGGTAGAAACTGTGGAGTGGCTCAAGTGGCTAGCCTTGAGAAAAAGGAGCTCAGAGACAGTACCCAGGCCCTAAGATCAAGCCCCAGGACTGTCAAAAACAATAGACCAGATGCCAGTGTCTCACACATGGAATTCTAGCTTCTCAGGAGGCTGAGAGCTGAAGACCACAGTTCAAAGACAGCCTAGCCAAGGAAAGCCTGTTAGACTCTTATCTCCAGTGAACCACCCAAAACCCCATGTGGTGCTATTATTCAAGTGGTAGAGTGTTTGTCTTGACCTGAGGGGCTAAGGGACAGTGCCCAGGCTTGAGTTCAAGACACACTATTGGGAAAAAAGTGAGGGTTAATTCAGGTACTTTTCCTATTTGCTAATTATGAGATCATTCTTTGGAAAATGAACACTAATGTATACCAGAATTGGAGTCAGAGCTTAAGGTTCAAGTGTAACACATCCATATGCCCAGCCTCTCAGACTCTAACATTGTAAGCTTGTGTCCTACAGGGTTCTGAAAGGTTCAATGTTGAAAGGCTTAATATGCTCCCCGAGCCCATTGTGATAGCAGTTGACTTGTACTGTCAAGGTCATTACAGTTCTGAGCCTAGCAGAGCACCAGTAGTTCAGGCCTGTCACCCTAGCTCAGGAGACTGAGGTCTGAGGATCATAAGGTGAAGCCAGCCAGGGCAGGAAAGTCTATGAGACTCTGACTTCCACTTCTGAAAGGTCAGATGTTCAAGAGCTTTCTGTGTTTCCCTTGGTGATGAGAATGTTCTTAGAATTCTTGAGCTATAGAAGCAGGAAAGAAACATTGACGCATCTTATGTTCACATGAAGTTCTCAGGCTCCAAACCCTAGCCCGATTAGCAGAAAGAACTCCAGTGTAACACTGTAATTGAAGGACAGAAAACAGTTTCAAAAGCCAGGCTAGGTGCAGAGACCAGGCCTACAGGATTTGGAGGTAGAATGTACACATTCAACAGATAAGTGAGCAGCTAAACCACTTCATTTATTCCAGGAAATGCCAGCAATGGGAGGAAACCTAAAACACTTGTTAGAGTTACACCAGGGTCAGGCTTTTCTCAGCCTCTTCAAACAATGACTAATTAACATTCTTCCCACAAGTGAAGGGAGAATCAGGCTATCTTAGGTTACCAATAGAGCAAGTTTAGTCGGGGAGAGGGGAGGAACAGAATAGAAAAACCCTGCTCTCTGGTCTTAGGGAGTGGGTTTTTGACTCTCCATCTGTCGGATTTGAAGGCCCTTCTTCTACCTCTGCAATCCTTTCTCCTTCCTTCATTCTCCACATAATTAATTCAAATCCCCAGACAAACTAGAGTCAGGGTCGTTTCTCTTCTTTCTCCAAGCATCTGAGTTAGAACCTGGCTCTGCCTAATTGGCTCTGGTGCCCTTGGATGCCTAAGAAGTGGGCAAGAGACAGTCTTCTTGCTCTCTGGTTGTGTGAAGGCAATGTTGGTGTCCTGGCACACTGCAGAAGGCCCAATGGCTGGGAATTGTTCCCTTCTTTCCTCCTGAAATCCAAGACCAGATTCATCTAAAATCTTCCTATCTATCTATCTATCTATCTATCTATCTATCTATCTATCTATCTATCTATCTATCTATCTATCTTTCTATCTATCCTATGTCTGTCTATCTATCTACCTACCTACCTACTATTCTACCTAGGTATCTCTTTGCCAGTTCTTGGGTTGAACTCAAGGCCTGGGAACTGTCTGTAGCACTCTACAACTTGAGCCACAGCCCCAATTGTGGCTTATTCTGTGTATGTGCTACCAAGGAATCATACCCAGGGCTTCTTGCATGCTAGACAAGCACTCTCTCAGTGATCCACATTCCCAGCTCCCTCATCTTTTCCTTTATGGTAGTTTTTTAGAAAAGTATGTTGCCATTTTACCTCCCCAAGTTTAATTTCCTAAATACTGGTTACTTCTATGAAATCTGGTCTTCTTTTCCCCTGCCTAGTTTGTTATGATTCCTGCATTGACCTCATAACAAAATGTAAATAAAGGCTCCTAAGAGCATCAATGTATCATATAAGGACACAAGCCTGTAACCCTGGAAGAGAAAAGCCATGGGCCTGAAATGAAGAGAATGATGCAGTATATGAAAGGAGCATATCTGAAATATAAATCAGTAAATAAAAGGAGAAGCACTGCATAAGGTCTGCTTGCATTCAGGGAGGTAATATACAGACATAAGTAGGTAGGGCACTGGTACATAAACTTGGCCTTCTCTTTTTAATATTTTTTGTGGACATCCCAGTGCTTAACCTCAGGGCCCAATGCATTCCTCAGCTGTTTTTCCCAAAGCTGAGGCTTTACCACCGCCACAGCTCCACTTCCAGCCATCTGGTCATTAATTGGACATAAACGCCTCCCAGGCTTTCCTGCCTGGTCTGGCCTGTGTATCCATCTCGGCGTTCTCTCTCAAAGCTGGACCTCTGCCCTCTGGACCACTGTTCCACTTGTGGTGTTCTGGTGGTTTATTGGAGATAACAGTTTCACAGAATTCTTGCTCAGGCTGAATTTGAACGGCGTTCTCCCAAACAGGATTCAAGCGGCTTTCCTCAGGGATACTCCAAGGAGTCCCTCCACACAAAACCTTAGTCTAAATTTCGAGAGGCACTAGAGAAAAAGAGATACATGAAGATGTTTCTAGTGTGTTCTAGACACTTAAGATTGTAGACACACAACACTCATAATTACTAGATCATTTTATAGACAAAAGGAGTAATGCAGACAGTATGAGGACCACTCCAGCATTTGGTCTTCTCATCTTGAGAGAGCAAAGTCAGTGCAGCTCAATTCTAAGTGACAGAATTGACATGTCCTGTGGACATTTGCTCCCAAATCCTGTGACATTCATTTCTCACTTTTGGCTTCAAACATGTGACCCAGAGGAGAAGATGAGGAGAGAAAATCCTTCTTAGGTAAAGCAGTTCTAAAGAACATTGGATAGTTAATTTATAAATACAAACCATTGCAATGACCCTGCTAAGAAGTCAGATTGTCCAGATTAAAAATGAAGAAGAAAAGAAAGAAGGTACCAGTGGCTTCTCACTGTAATTCCATCTCCTCAGAGGGTGAGATGTAGAGAATCTGAATTTGATTCCAGCCAGATGAGGAAAGTCCATGATACTTATTTCTAAGAAATCACAGAAAAACCCAGAAGTGGGGATGTGACTCAAGCTTAATGCACTACCCTTGAGCAAAATGAGCTCAGGGACAAGTTCTAGGCTTATAGTTCCACCCCAAGACCTGACCCCTCAAAAAGAGCCTGTACTTCCATATCTTTGGGTATGCATGGATGTATTCCTATAGGTGAAGCTCCAGAGTAGCTATGATGAACGGCACCAAACTAGGTAATGTGTATTCAATAAAATGATTTCACAACAGAGACTGTTTTCATGATAGTGCATGTTCCGGGGTTCCCCTCACTGTTCCCAGTGTAACCTGAGGGTTTCTCTGCATCCCAGGCCTGCTGGAAGACGTCTCTCTCATTGTCTGGATAGGAAGACAAAAGCCCTCAGTCTTGTACAACTGTGTAGCAAACAATTCCGTCCTGGTCAGATAGTGAGGATGAGTGTGGGTGGCCCCTGAAGTTCAGGAGAAAAAGGTCTCTTTGTAACCCAAACTATCTATTTCCCCACTGCTCTGGTTTGACAGGAAGCCTTCATATGTGCCACCTTCTGTTACAGGCCACGTCCTGTGCACTTATCCTTGTTTTGTGAGAGTATATTCCAATGTTCAGATCCGGTGCTCAATATAATTCAAGAGTCCTTCTGGCGGACAAGTAGGGCATTGAACCTAATGAAATGTTTCATTGCCTGTGATGATGGGCCTATGATGCCTTTCCTAGGTTTCAGGAAGCTTGGGAAATCCAAGCACATATCTGTTATCACAAAGCTTCCTGTCATATAGGGCTGGTGAACCTCATCAGTTTTGAAACATTTGACCTCTCCTAGTTGGGCCCTGGGTGGCTAGGTTTTGGGGTTGAACACAGGGCCGGGGTGCCGACCATAAGCTCTGTGCAGAAGCCCGGTGCTTTACCATTTTGTGTAACAGCATCACTTCTTGTCTGTGTGTGGAGTGTGTGTGTGTGTGTGTGTGTGCACACACGTGGGAGAGGGCGCATAGGCACATACACGATTCTTGGAGGTTGAACTCAGGACCTGAGCACTGTACCTAGTTTCTTTTGTATAAGTATAGCACTCTCCTACTTGAGCCACAGAGCCACTTCAGACTTTTTTTTTTAGGGTTGTGGTCCTTAGAAATCAAACCCAGGGTTTCATATTTGCAAAGGACTCTACCCCTAAGGCACATTCCTAGCCCTCTACTTCAGGTTTGTTTGTTTGTTTCTGTCTTTTTTATTGTTGTAGAAGATGATGTCTGGGCATGGGTGCTGTCCTTGAGCTCTTCAGCTCAAGTCTTGTGCTCTACCACTTGAGCCAAACGCCACTTCAGCTTTTCTGGTGGTCCATTGGAGCTAAGTGTCTCAAGGACTTTCCTGCCCATGCTGGCTTTGAACCTTGATCCTCAGATCTCATCCTCCTGAATAGCTTGGATGACAGACATGAGTGACAAGCACCTAGCTTCCACTTCAGGTTTCTTAGTGGTGAATTGGATATAATAGGCCCATGAGACCTTTTGTGTCTGGGATAGTTTGGAACCCAAGTCCTCAGATCTCAGCTTCCTGAGAAGGCAGGATGATAGACCTCAGCTATAGACCCCTAGGGCTGTTGCCTCTCCATGTAATTAATATTATTGTTTTCATCCTTAATGAATTATTAATTAAATCAACCACTGTTCTGAAACTATTGCGTCCATGTAATTAATACTATTCTTTGAATATGTCAAAAATATTCATTAAAATCCATTGGCCTCCTAAAATAAATCTATTTATATAGTAGTATTCAGAAACAACTTATTCAACCTTGCCATTCATAATCTTCCGTCGGTATTCCTATGAATAGGAAGGAGACTCTTAGGATCTCCCATCTTTGGTAGTCACAACCGGGCTTCAAACACAGGGCCTATGTTGCCATGTTGGCCTATGGCTTCCTTGGTAGCCCGCCAGCCTTCAGCAATGCCAGGTTACCAACATTTTTCCACAGTGTCATTCAGACAGGATGGACACCTTGCAAAGAAAACAAATGTAAAACCGGGAGCCATCTGCAAGTTGCCAGTTTTGTTTTTTTTTTTGTCACATTAATTATTTTTTTTCTTGTCAGACTTTGGGGCCCAAGAACCCAGGTTCGGCTGTGGGTCCAGTGGCTACACCCCAGCCTAGAGTGATCAAAGCTGAGGTAGAATTGTCACAACATGAGTTCAAGCCCTGTGCTTGACAAAATAAAAATACATACGTGCATACATACATACATACACAAACACATACATACATACATACAAACATACAAACAAACATACATACATACATACATACATATATACATTAAAAATATTTTAAAAATTATGAGGCTCTTTGGCTTGGAATTCACATCACATTTTCTGCAAGGCCTGGAAATTAAACTCAGGACCTGGGTAAATCTGCAGCACTGTGGGAGATGGGGAAGATCACCCATCTGGAAGACAAGAAATTCAGGCCTGTTCCTAGGGCTTGAATTCAAGTCCTAGCACTCGAAAAATTAATATTCGTATATATTTTAAATACATGATTTATATTTACCTACACATGCTTACTGCATATTGCGGTTAGTGTATTCATTTTATTTTGTGTTTTATTTATGTCTTATGTACTTTAGTGAGTATGACTACACTTATAACATTTTTTGCATCCTATTACATAAGACACAGATGTGCCTATGTACTCTACATCATTCCTGAGTCCCAGAAATTTCAACAATAAGGAAAACAAGTGGGACAATTGGCTCTCCACCAGGATTAAGTTTTTGGCAGTTTTGTGATTGAAACTCAGGGCCTAGCAGGCCCACTTCATGAATGGGTAAATGTTAGCACACCAGTCTTATGCAAGAGAAGTTGGCACGCAAATTTGAGGAACTGAGATCAAGCCCTAGGAATGGTCAATATAAAAACAGATAGATGTTTAGATTGCAGTGTGTGTGTGTGTGTGTGTGTGTGTGTGTATTTACAAATGTGTATGCATCTATAAATGTATACAGAGAGAGACAGATAGACATTTATGTAGACTCTAGTGTATAACCCTATATAAAGGGTGATGTCTATATCTTATTTCTATATATTATATTACTACCAATTATTTAGTATAAAATTATGTCCCCATTAATCAATTATAGAAGAAGACTTATAAAGTATTAATCAATGACCTATATTTATTGAATACAATCTTAAACTGGAATGGCTAGCTAATTAGTAATTCAGTTAGTACATTTCAAACATTCTATTAGTGTTCCTATAGATAGGAATAAATTTCCTAGGATCTTCAGCCATGTGTAGGTGGCAGTCCCAGGATTGAACTCCCAGGATTGAACTCAGGGCCTAGGTGTCTAGGTTGGGCTCAGGCTTCACTGAGAGCCCCCAGCCTTCATCCTTGCAAGCTCACGTACAATTTTTAAGCTGAATCATTGAGACCTAGGAGGGTCACAGTGCTAAGGAAAGAAAGGTAAAACTGTTGTGTAAAACTTCCTGATTTTTCCTCCTCCATTTCTGTTGGTTTGCTGTATTGTTGCCAGCGCAGGGAGTTGAAATCGGGTCTTAGGATCCCTGAATTATCTGTGGGTGTAAAAGCTGCACCCCAGCCTAGGGTAATCATGGTTTAAGACACAATAAAATGCTTCCTTGAGCAAAAGGAGCTCAGTGAAAATGTCGAGGTTCACAGTTCAAGTCTCAGGACATAACACAAAAAAAGAGCCAGTAACTCCATGTGTCTGTATGTTTGCATGCATTTGTTTCAGTGAACATCCAAGTCTCTATGGAGAAATGTACCCAGCTAGGAAATTTGCTTTGAATAGAATGATTTCATAGCACAGCGAGTGCTTTCAAGACAGTGCATGTTCTGGGGCTCCCCTCACTGTTCCCAGTGTAGCCTGAGTGGTTCTCCATACCCCAGCTGCTGGAGGAAGTCTGCCTCATTGTTGGAACAGGCAAAAATAAGAAGCCTCACTCCTGTATTGCTGTGTAACAAACAATTCATCCGGGCCAATTATTGAGGATGTATGCGGGCAGGCTCTGAAGGTCAGGAGAAAAAGGCCTCTTTGTTCCCCAAGCTATCTCTCTCCCCAGTGCTCTGGGTTTTTTTGTTTTTGTTTTTTGGTCGGTCATGGGGCTTGAACTCTGGGCTTGGGCGCTGTCCCTGCAATCTTCAGCTCAAGGCGAGCGCTCTACCACTTGAGCTACAAAGCCACTTCCGGTTTTCTGTGGTTTATTGGAGATAGGAGTGTCACAGTCTTGCCTGCCCAAATTGGCTTTGAACCGTGATCCTCAGATCTCAGCCTCCTGAGTATCTAGGATTAGAACGTGAACCACCAGCGCCCAGCCCAGTGCTCTGTTTTGACAGGAAGCCTTCATTTGTGCAACCTCCCATGGCAGGCCAAGTTCCTGCACTCATCCTGTCATTGTAAGATTCTGTTTCAGTATTGAACCAAACGGCTAACATTAATTCAAGAGTCATTCTGGCAGATAATTAGGGAGCTGAACCTAATGAAATGATTCATTATTGGCAATGGTGCCTCCGTGTGTGTGTGTGTGTGTGTGTGTGTGTGTGTGTGTGTGTGTTTGTGTGTGTTTTGTGTGTGTGTGTGTGTGTGTGTGTGTGTGTGTGCATACACTATTACTGGTGCTTGATCTCAGGACCTAACCACTGTACCTGAGTTTCTCCTGTACAAGGACAGCACTCTACCACTTAAGTAACACAGCCTTTTTTTCTAGGGATGTGGATCAAACCCAGGGTTTCACACATGTAAAGCAGTCTACACCTAAGAAACAATCACAGCTCGCCACTTCAGGTTTCTTTCTTTTCTTATAAGTTGGAGAAGTTCAAGACTGGGTCTGGATGTTGTCTCTGAGCTCTTCAACTCAAGTCTAGTGCTCTGCAACTTGAGCTACAACACCCCTTTAGGCTTTCTGATGGTTTATTGGATATAAACATTTCAAGGAACTTCCTGCCCAGGCTGGCTTTTGTCCGTGATCTGGGATAATTATTTTTAACTCCATAATTTAGTGACTTTAATTTCGAGAGCCGAAATTTACAAATTTTTTGAAAATTTCATTAGAACATTTTAAAATCAATTTGAAAATGATTTTTAAAAGGTACTTTAAAAGTCCTTGGATAGAGATGTGCTCATTTCCAGATTCAAACATCTCTCTGGCATCATTACATCAAGACTAAAGGAGCATCAGAGCCACTCATCCACCAAGGGGAAAAGGTCCCAAGATCCTCAGCTTCCTGAGCAGGCAGGATGATAGATCTCAGCTAAGGAGACCTAAGCTGTGACACTTTGCTGCAAGGGGGTCCTTGGCTCCACATAGTAGAACGTTAGCCATGAACCCAAGAAGAAAGTCAATACCTAGGCTCTGAGTTCAAGGTTCATGATATAGAAAACTAAACCAAAACAATTGTCTACAGGAGTCAAGTCACTAGAGCTCAGTATATACAGAAATTTGGCCCTGCTTTGGGGACATATCTGAGCCTCAACTTTCTCATCTGCACAATCATCTTACTTGTGTAGATCTTATAAGGACCAGATGAAAGAATACAACTCGTGAAGGACTCAGCACATAGTACCCTGTGAATGACTCAGCACACAATACCCCATGAACAACCCAGTACCCCGTGAAGGACTCAACACCCAACACCCCAGGAAGGACTCATAGCTGTATCCTACAAACTGTCATTAGAATTAGGGTGTTTATCACCATTCTTTCAGATACAGGTCACAAACTGCACAAGTTCACATTTAACAGTTTAGAGGGGTGTATTTTTTTGTGGGAAGGGCCATCAGCCTAGGAGATTTCACTCATAGGTTAGAGGTACTGTCCTAAGACCATTTCCTCAAGGCTAGAGCTCTACCACTTTGAGGCACAGCTCAGAGTCTAGCAGATTTCCTGGCAGGGCTGAGTTTTCATCCCACCAGTGTCTGGTTCCATGATGCTGGGTTGCAGCTGTCGACCTCTGGCTAAGTCAATTAAGATGGCAGCCATCAGCTTCAGACTACCAGCTTGATCTGTGAGGAGATATTTGAAATCCTGGGCTTCTATTCTTGCAGTTAGAGCATTCTAACTTGTTTCTGGTGCCAGTCCTGGTGCTTGAGTAAGGGCCTAGACACAGTCCCTAAGCTTTCATGCTCAAAGCCAGTGCCCAACTGGTTGAGTAACAGCACTACTTCTGGCTTTTTCTGTGCATGTGATAGTGTGGAATCGAACCCAGGGCTTCATACATACTAGGTGAGCACTCTACTACTGAGCCCCAGGAATGACAAGTGTAGAAATATATATGTAGATTGTTACATACATACATATATATAAGTATATATGTATGTATGTATATATGTATGTATGTATATATGTATGTATGTATGTATGTATAAAACAAGACAGAGATGTCTGTATATTATTTAATTATATATACGATATTACTACCAATATTGATAAATTATCCCTTACTTTATTTACATATTATGGTTGAATACATAACAAAATATTAATTGGAAATTAGTCAATGTACTATAATTATTGTGTATAATTTTATATTGTAATTATACACTACTAAAGTAATTGTTATTTTACAACATTCCATTCATATGGATGTATATCGGAATGCGTTTCTTAGGATCTCCTGCTGTTGATAGGTGGCAGTCCTGGGATTCGCAGGCCGGGCCTAGGTTGCTGGTTTTGGCTATGGCTTCCCTGATAGCCCACCAAAGTTCAACAGTGCAAGGTCATGTACACTTTACAGTCCCTGATATTTAGACGCAGGATAGTTGTAAAGGAAAAAGCAATGTAAAACCGCCTTCTGGAACTTCCCAGTTTTATCCTTCTCCTTTTTTTCCCGGTACTATTTTTTTCTTTCTTTTTTTTCAGTTTGGGGCCAGAACTCTGGGTCTGGGTGCTGTCCCCCAACTCTTCAGCTCAAGGCTATTACTCTATCACTTGAGCCATAACACTACTTCCTGCTTTTTTCTGCTTATGTGGTGCTGAGGAATTGAACCCAGGGTCTTATGCATGCAAGGCAAGCAATCTATAACTGAGCCACCTTCCCAGCACTTCTCTGTTTTTTGGGTTTTTTTTGCCAGTCCCAAGATTTGAAGTCGGGTCCTAGGATCTCAGGATGGGGTGTGGGTCCAGAAGCTGCACCCCAGCCTAGGATGATCGAAGCTGAGGCAGAGTTGCCACGAGCTGAGTTCAAGCCCTAATCCTGGCCAAAAGAAATTAAGGCCCTTGCTTGGACTTTTCATCATTTTTCTGGCAGGCCTGGGATTTGAATTCAGGGTCTAGGTAACTCTGTGGCACTGTGGGGCAGAGGAAGCTCACCATCATTGAAGACAAGAATTTCAGCCCAGTTTCCAGGGCCCAAATTCAAGCTCCAGCACTGATAAAATAATATTCATATATGAGATTTATTTACATACATGGGGTTACTCCATATGACATTTATTACACTTATGTTTTATTTTAGTTTATCACATATATACCATTTATTATATTTATTACATATTATCACATGGATATATTTGCATATGGATTATACATCATACTAAGACCCAGGACTTTCACAGAGAAGGAAAAAATATGTGTCAAAATTGGCTTCTGACTCCACATACATAATTTTGGCCATGCTGGGATTTGAACTCACATTCCACAATGCCGAATTTATGAACAGGTGAGTGGTAGAACAAAAGCCTTTGGCAAACTGAGCTACCAGCCAGTTGTGAGAACATGAGAATAAGCCATAATCGTGACTGGTATATATATAGATATAGATGTAGATGTAGGTATAGATACAGATAGATAGATAAATAGATAGATAGATGTGTAGTTTGCAATATATATAAGAGAGAGACAATGTAAGGATATTAAATTATATATATATATATTGTGAATTATTATTAAATTATGCCTCCATTTAATGAAGTATCATGGTTGAATATTTATTAAAGCATTAATGTAAAAGTAGTCAGTATTCTTTAATTGGGATAATCATACCATGGAGCTATAATGGAAGACATAATCCACTACTTTTTTATATATCCATATGAATGGAATTTTGTAAAATAACAATTACTTTAGTAGTGTATGATTACATTATAAAATTATACACAATAATTATAGTACATTGACTAATTTGCAATTAATACTTTGTTATGTATTCAACCATAATACTTAAATAAAGTAAGGGATAATTTATCAATAATTGGTAGTAATATCGTATATATAATTAAATAATATACATGAACTAACTGCAAATTTAATTGTTATTTTTATATCATTCCATAAAGCATTCACATGAATAGGAAAGCTTTTCTCAAGATCTCCCTCCATGTGTAGGTGGGAGTCCTGGCATTTTAACTCCAGGCCTGGGTAGTTTACTTCGAAATGCAAACCATTAGAATGATACTGTGAAGATTTCATTTTGTCACAATGAAAAAAAAGAACAAGAAGAAAAGAAAGCCAGGTGTCAGAGGTTCCTGCCTGTAATCCTAGTTCTTCAGGAGTCTGAGAGGTAGAGAATGCCAGTTTGAATTCAGCTGGGACAGGAAAGTCTAAAGCACTTTTACTTCTGAGGGATCACAAGAAAGAGATCACCATGAATGGGGTTGTGGCTAAAGGGCAGAGGACTACCCTTTAGCAAAATGAGCTCAGAGACAGTGCTTAGGCTCATAATACAACCCCCAGACCGGCCAAAAAAAAACAAACACAAGTAACTCCATGTCTCCCCTTGTATGTATGCATGTATTTCTATCTGTGAATGTCCAGAGTCCCTATGATGAAAGGCACCCAGCTAGGAAATTTGCTTTAAATAGAATGATTTCATAGCACAGAGAGTGTTTACAAGACAGTGCATGTTCTGGGGCTTTCCTCATTGTTCCCAGAGTAGCCTGAGGTTTTCTCCACACCCCAGGCTGCTGGAGAAAGTGTGCTTCATTGTTGGAACAGGCAGACAAAAGGCCTCACTCCTGTAAAGCTGTGTAACAAACAACTCCATCCAGGACAATTAGTGAGGAGGAGTGTGGGCAGGCTCTGAAGGCTGGGAGAAAAAGTCTTCTTTGTACTCCAAGCTATCACTCTCCACAGTGCTTTGTTTTGACAGGAAGTCTTCATTTGTGCCACCTCCAGTGGCAGGCCAACTTCCCTGTACTTATCCTGTCTTTGTTATACTATGTTGCAGTGTTGAAATAACCTACTACAATGAATTCAAGGGTCCTTATGGCAGACAATAAGGGAGATGAACCTAATACAATGATTCATTATTGGCAACAGTGCTTTCCTAGATTTCTGGAAGCTTGCTAAATCCAAGCATATGTCTAATATCACAATGTTTCCTGTTATTTAGGGCTGTTGAAGCTCATCAGGTTTTGAAAACTTTGACCTCTCCTAAATGGGCCCTGTATGGCTAGGTTTTGGGGTTGAACACAAGGCCTGGGTGCTGACCATGTGATACTATTTGGTATCACAGCTTCAATTCTGGTATCTGTGTGTGTGTGTGTGTGTGTGTGTGTGTGTGTGTGCGTGCGCGCGCACGCGTGTGTGTGCATGTGTGTGTGTGTGCATACACTTGTCTTGGAGCTTGAACTCAGGGTCTGAACACTGTACCTGAGTTTCTCCTGTGCAAGGATAGCACTCTACCACTTGAGCCACACAGCTACTTCAGGCTTTTTTCTAGTGATGATTTACTAAGGAATCAAACCCAGGGATTCATACCTGCAAAGCACTCTACCCCTAAGACACAGTCCCAGCACTGCACTTCAAATTTCTTTCTTTCTTTTCTTGAAAGTTGGAGGAATTGAAGTCTAGGCCTGGGAGCTGTCCTTGAGCTCTTCAGTTAAAGCCAAACACCCTACCACTTGAGCTACAGCACCCCGGCAGGATTTTTGTAGTTCACTGGAGAGAAGCCTCTCAAGGAATTTCCTCCCAGCCTGGCTTTGGAATGTGATCCTCAGCTCTCAGGCTCCTTAGTGGCTTGGATGACAGGTGCAAGTCACCAATGCCCAGCTTCCACTTCAAATTTCTAAGTGGTGAATAGAAGACAATAGACTTATGGGACCTTTTGTGTCTGGGATAGTTTGGAACGGAGATCATCATATCTAAGCTTCCTGAGTAGGCAGGATGACAGACCTCAGCTACACATACCTAGACTGTAACACTCTGTTGCAAGGTGGTTCTTGACTCCACGTGGTAAGGTGCTAGCCATGAGCCCAACAGGGAATGGTCAGTGGCTAGGCCCTGAGTTCAAGGTTAATGACTGAGAAAAATAAACCAAAACAATTATCTGCAGGAGACAACTCACTAGAGTTAGGTACATACATAATTTTGGCTCTGACATGGGGACATATCTGAGCCTCAAGTTTCTCATCTACACAATCATCTTACTTGTGGAGCTCTTATAAGAAACAGATGAAAAAATGCACCCTGTGAAGGACTCAGCACACAACACCTCCTGAAGTACTCATCACATAGCTGTATCCCACACACTGTCATTAGAATTAGGGTGTTTCCATCAGTATTATCATTCTTTCAGAAACACATCCCAAGCCACACAACGTTCACATCTAATGATTTAGAGGGGTGGCTTTTTTCCGGGGAGGTGGAGTCAGACATGGGGAATGCACTGAAAGGTTGGGGGTAGTGTCCTAAGATAGTTTGCTCAAGGCTAGAGCTCTACCACTTTGAGCCACAGCTCAGTTTCGCAGACTTCCTGCCAGAGTGGGTTTTAAACCCACCAGTGTCAGATCTTAGCTTCCAAGTATATTGGATGACAGGGGTGAGCAAACCAGCAGCATCGGGTTCTGTGGAGCTGGGTTGCAGCAGTTTACCTCTGGCTAAGTCAGGTTAGATGGCAGCTGTTAGCACCAGACTCAAGGCTTGCTCTGTGATGAGGTATTTGCAGTGCTATCCTTATATATTTGCAGTCAGAACATTCCATCTTTTTTTGGTACCATTCCTGGGTCTTGAGTAAGAGACTAGACACAGTCCCTAAGCTTTCATTCTCAAACCTAGTGCTCAGCTGTTTGAGCGACAGCACAACTTCTGGATTTCTGTATGCACCTGGTAGTGAGGAATCCAGGGCTTTGTACATAATAGGCGAGCACTCTAAAACTGAGCCCAGGAGTAACAAGTGTATAAACAGATAAATGTGTAGATTCATAGATAATCAGACAGACAGACAGACATACAGACAGATAGATGATAGATAGATAGATGATAGATAGATAGATAGATAGATAGATAGATAGATAGATAGATAGATAGATAGATGTAGATGCATAAAACGAGAGATGTCTGTATACTATGAAATTGCATATACCATATTACTCACCATTATTGGCAATTAAATTATTCCTTCCTTTTCAAAGTATCATGACTGAATACATAATAAAGTACTAATTAAAAATTAGTCAATGTAGTATAATTGTTGTGTATAATTTTATAATATAATCATGCACTACTAATTTAATTGTTACATTTATAACATTCCATTTGTATGCATTTATATGGGAATGGGTTTCTTAGAATCTCGCCATTCATTAGAGGCAATCCCGGGATTCGATCTCCAGACCTAAGTTGCCAGTTTTGGCTATGGTTTCCTTAATAGCCCGCCAAACATCAGCAATGCTAGGCTATATTCACTTTCTGGGCCTTGTCATTTGCACTCAGGAAGGTAACAATACAAAGGAAAATAAAAGTGAAAACCACCTTCTTGAACGTCTCAGTTTTATACTTCTACTTTTTATTTTTTTTTCAGGCCCAAGATTTGAACTCGGGTCCTAACATATAAGGGTCAGCTGTGGCAAAGATGCCAAGACCTGAGTACAAGCCCTGTGATCAGCTAATAATAATAATAATAATAATAAGTCCCTGGTTTGGAATTTGCACCATTTTTCAGGAAGCCTTGTATTTGAACTCAGGGTATGGATAACTCTGTGGCACTGTGGGTGAAGGGGAAAGGATCACCGCCCCTGAATACAAGAAATTCAGATCGGTTCCCAGGGCTTGAATTGAAGCCCCAGCACTGGAAAAAGTAATATTAATATATAAGATCTATTTACATACATAGGTATACTGTATATGTTGTTTATTACTCATATATTTAGTATTATTACATATATATGTTTCTTTTATTACATCATATCACATAGGATATATTTGCATATGGATTATACATCCTACTGAGACCCAGGACTTTCACAGAGAAGGAAAAAATATGTGTCAAGATTGGCTCCTGACTCCAGGAATAAATTTTTGGCCATGCTGGGATTTCAACTCACGTCCTACAATTGCCAATCCAAAAATGGGGTCACAATTTTAGCACACCAGCCTCCGGCAAACTGAGCTGCCAGGAAGTTCTGAGTACCTGTGATCAATCCACAGGCGTTCCCAATAGTATATACATGCATAGAGAAACAGGGAATGTGAGGATATTAAATTGTGTATATATATATATATATATATATATATATATATATATATATATAATACCAATTATTAGTTATTAAATTATGCCTCTATGTAATACTTAGAAAAGCATTAATTAAAAATTAGTCAATATCCTTCTATTAGGGGAATCATACCATGGAGCTAGAATGGAAGACATAAATCCAATAATTTTTGTGTGACATTCTAAAATACAATCATAAATTAACTGAAAATTTATTTATTACATGTATAACATTGCATTAGCATTCACATGAATAGGAATGAGTTTGTCAGAATCTCCTTCCATTTGTGGGTGGCAGTCCTGGCATTCGAACTCCAGGCCTGGGTAGTTTACTTTGGATGCAAACCATTGGAATGACACCGTGAAGATTTCAGATTGTTACAATTACAAAAAAGAACAACAAGAAGAAACGAAACCCAGGAGCCAGGGGCTCTTGCCTGTGATCCTAGCTCCTCAGGAGGCTGAAAGGTAGAGAATGCCAATTTGAATTCAAGCAGGGCAGGAAAGTCCGCGACACTCTTATTTCTAAGAGATCACAGGAAAGGAAAACATGAATGGGGCTGCGGCTCAAGGGCAGAGCACTACACTTGAGCAAAAGAAGCTCAGGGACAGGGCCTAAGCTCATAATACAAACCCAGAACTGCCCCCTCCCCCCCAAAAGGAGGCAATAACTCCATGTTTTTGTGTATGGATGATGATGGATGGATAATGGATATTCAGCAGGTTGCCCATGCCCAGGCCCCCAACCTTGGCAAGCAGGGAAAAGCCCTCAGAGAGTACTAAGTCTGAGCCAGCAGCTTGAACAAAGCATCCTTCTTTGTCATTTAATAACTGAAATCTTATGTTCTGGCTGAGCTGTCCCATCGGGACACATAGCAGACAGTCACTGCCTCCAAGGAGACCACAGTTCCTAGATTATAGGAGTTGTCAAAGGTTCTGGCTCCATATACTCTATCTATCTGCAGGATGTGAGCCTAGACCTCTGGGGCCTGGTGGCTATCACTAATTAATCATTCCTCATTGCTAAGTCATAGGCTGGTCCCAAATCTTGGCAAAGATATGAAATTGTAAGCTATTTCTATGCCAAAAGAGGTATGCCAATAAATCCCACTCTCATAACACCTGTTAGAAGTGAGCTTTGGGCTGTGAATGTGGCTTAGTGGTAGAGTGCTTACCTAGTATGCACTAAGTCCTGGGTTCGATTCCTCAGTACCACAGAAAGAGAAAAAGCCAAAATTGGCACTGTGGCTTAATTGATAGAGTGCTAGCCTTGAGCAAATAAGCTCAGGAACATGCACAGAACCTGAGTTCAAGCCCCAAGACTGTCAAAAAATAAGCCTGGTAAGACATATTTTTCTGGGACTCAGAGGAGGGCCGAGGATATAGGTAAGCAGTAGGGTAGAGGGCTGGTGCTGGTGGCTCATCCCTGTAAGCTACTCAGTAGGCTGAGGTCTGTGGATCCCCATTGCAAGCAGGAAAGTCTATATGAGACACTATTCTCCAATTAAAAACCCAAGAAGCCAGAAGTAGACCTGTGGTTCAAGTAGTAGAGGGCTAGACTTGAGCACAAAAGCTCAATGGCCTGGATGACATGAATTCAAACCCCAGGACTGGCACTCACTCACACACACACACACACACACACACACACACACACACACACACACACCATGATAGAGCATTTGCCAGTCAGCCTGCACAAGTTCCATTTCTAGAAACTCAATATTTAAAAAGAGGGAGAAGGGAAGGAAAAACTGGCTCCAGGAGGTGATATAACCAGGGCCAAAATTCCACAGGACTTCTAAGATGTGAATACAGGACAGAGAGCCTCAGGCAGAAGTTACAGCATGGGCAAAGGTCCTGAGGTATGCTTTAGAGCAGGTGGTATGGTTGGAATGAAGGTTCTGTGGCTACAGAAAAAGTCTGGCAGGACGTTCAATGCTGGGTCAATGTTTGTGCTTGAGTCACAGGGCAGAGGGTGGGGTCCCAGAATTAGGCCCAAGGGGAAGATCAACTTGACTTTTCACCATGGACCCCAGGTATTTCCTGTGGCTGGAAGCCTATTTTTTTTTACAGCTCCTGACCCTCAGACCTCTTTGCATGGAGGAGTCAGAGCAAACGCAGGGAAGGACCTTTGCTTAAGAAAAGCTTCTAGCCCAATGCCAGCAGTGGCTCAACCCCTGTAAATCCTAGCTACTCAGGAAACTGAAATCATAGATCATGTGTCAAGCGAGCTCAGGGGAAGAAAGTTATTGAAACTCTTCTTGCTGATTAACTACCAAAAGCCAGAAGTGGAGCTGTGGGTCAATGGTAGAGTGCTAAATTTGAGGGAAAAAGTTAAGAGACCAGAGCCCAGACTCTGAGTTCAAGCCCCAGTACTGGCACGAAATAATAAAGAAAAGCTTTCAGGAGCTCCTAGTACACTGTGATGAAAGGCCAGATCAGCCGGCCACTGGTGACGTATGCCTGTCTTCCTAGCTCCTCAGGAGGCTGAGATGTGATGATTGCGGTTCCAAGCCAGCCCAGGGAGGAAAGTCTTGGAGACTCTGACCTCCAAGGAACCTCCAGAAACCCAGAAGGGCTCTGTAGCTCAAGTGGTAAGCTGAAAAGCTGGGGGACAGTGTCCAGGCCCAGAGTTCAAGCCCTATGACCAACCTTTGGCCTGCTTGGACCTCATTCTGTGGCTCTCGGCAGAGTACCTTCCAGTGGGCCCCTGAGGGTCTCCCAATATCTAGGTGTCATACAAGTCTTGAGAGCAGTCTGTTTGGAGGCCATTGGCTAAGAGCAGGCCACAGTACCAGAGAAGAGTCGAGTCTTGGGGCATGGAGAACATCAGAATGGCATGTCATGGGTGCAATGTGGATCTGAGCAGTAGTAAATCGATGTCTCAGAACATGGTTCTGGGCCAGGAGGGGCAAGAGCTGCAACATGTCACACCAGGTAATGCCCGCTCTTGGCCTATGGTGGAACAGATCTGCTCTGGCATAAGCATTCAGGGTGAGCAAAAGTCAGCTGTGCCATGGTCACTTCCCCCAATTGAACTCCAGAGGATTATGGCAAGGGGTCGCATGTCCCGCATCTGGCCACCAGGGAGCAGGAGTCTCCCTCCATAGGGATTATCCCTGCCAGTTGTGTTTACTCTTGCTTCCCTAGGGCCACCATCATGCTTCAAAGCCACCTTGGACAGGAAAGTCCTTGAGACTCTTACCTACAATTAACCATCAAAAAGCAAGTGGGGCTGTGGCTCAAATTGCAGAGCATTAGCCTTGAGCAAGAAAACTCAGGGATAGAGCCTAGGCCCTGTGTTCACACACACACACACACACACACACACACACACACACACACACACACACACAAACACGTACGCACCACATGCATGCAAAATCAGAGATTTCAACACTGCTATCTTTGGATATTCTCTACCTTTCCCCACTAAGCCTGATGGCTGTTGGCCTAGGTGTTTGATGCATCCAACACCTGGCATCTTTAATTTTGGGGAACAGGATGGCTAGAAGGTCAGTCTTCCCCCATCCCACCTCCTTGATTGGGTCATGGTCTATCCAGCCCCTTTTTCGCTCCTTTTACAGACTTGCCAAGATGCCTTCAAAAGGCATCACATGCTGGGCACTGGTGTCTCATACCTGTCATCTGAGATACTCAGGAAGCTGAGATCTGGAGGATCATGGTGCCAAGACAGCCTGGGCAGGAAAGTGTGTGAGACTCTTATCCTCAATGAATCATCAGAAAACAAGAAGAGTCCCTGTGGCTCAAGTGATAGAGTGCCAGCCTTGAGAAAAAGAGCTCAGGGACAGCACTCAGGGACAATAACAACAAGGAGAGGCATTGCATGTTGGCTTTGGGATTGGCATGGGCCAAATATAATTGGAATTTTCAAGTGCTCCAAGACAAAGCAGTACCTCCTTTAGTACCATGCTCCTCCATCTGGTCTCACACTCTGGCCTTGGCCCTGCTTTGGGTCAGCATGGCTTTGGCTTGATGGGAGGGCTCCAAGGAGGAAGATCCCAGAGCAATTGCCCCAGCCTCTTCCCCCTGTTCACCCTGCTGCTTTTGCCCTTTGCCATAGAACTTCTTCCTGGAATCTATGCATGAGGTCATCACCGCCACCATTGTGGTGAGTGGTGGGTCCAGCCTAACTCGGGGCAGTCAGAGGTGGAAGTCGGTCTGGGACTAGAAGCTTCTACCCTGTGTGTGGGCTAAGGACAAGGCTGACCTTTATTTCATCCTGAGCATTGAAGTGATAGGGAGACAATGTAGACTCCACCTTGAATCAGGTAATATTGGAGTCTAGAGGACCACTTGTGTGGGGTAGGCTGTGGGGCTCAGGGGACTATTCTTCTTGGTACTCCTCTCCAGGACTCCCTCTCCCTCTCTCATCCCTAAATGGTAGAAGAGAAACTTCAACTAAGGGGGTCAAAGAAGGGGCAGGGGAGTATTTCTCTGTGAACCATACTTGTGCTTCATGTACATCCTTGCCTCTGCTTCCTATTTATCTGAGGAATGGCCATATGGGTTTGGGAGGGGGGAGAATCATCCTAGCTGAGAATGTGGCTCAGTGGTAGAGTGGTCACCTAGCATGCCTGACAACCTGGGTTCAATTCCACACAGAAAAAGCTGGAACTGGAGGTGGGGCTCAACGGATAGAGTGCCAGCTTTGATCAAAAAGAGCTCAGGGAGAGTAGCCAGGCCCTGAGTTCAAGCCCCAGGACTGGAAGAACAAATCTTTGTTGTAGGCTTTTCTTCCTATTGAAAACAATTTATTGTTTGGGATAAGCATAACATGGGTCTCTTCCCTGGCCACCAATGGGCCATTAGATGTCCCTTGAATTTAGGCCACTTCCCGGCAGCCTCTGCCCTACCTGACACTAAGTTTACCCTTCCCATCTCACAGCAGATGGAGGCCTGAGAGAAGGCCACCTGGCCACCCACTTCTGGTGGCTGCCTTGGCTTTTGAGAGTCAGTATTTCACATAGAGAGTCATCATCCACATCAGTCTACAGAAGAATGGGAGGGAGCACTCCTTGCCCGAGTCCACGAGTTCTAGGCTGCTCTGGGTGTGGGTTATCTGCTGTAGAACGTGCTCCGTCGTGGAGTCATCTACGAGGTCGTGAAACCCGACCACTGCTCTGGCAGTGTCCAAGTTGTCTTGAAGTTGCAATTCTTCAAAACCTTTGTGCTTCTCACTCATTTCGCCCACTCTGGAGCCTGAGGCATCTGGAGCAGTGCGGGGCGGGGCGGAGGGAGCTCAGCCTGTGCTGGCATCTGGAGCCCGCTGTCCACTCCTTCCCCTGTGAGGAGTAACAGCACCTCCTGTAGCTCTCTCTTCTTCTCCATCTTCTCTTGTGTGAGCCGGCACACACGCTTGGCTTTCTCTTGACACAGCTCATCCAGGACGAACATTTGCTCCTTACATGCCACAAGGGATTCCTTGGCAGTGTGGATGTGTGCCAATAGCTGGCTACATCGATTGTGGAGCTCATCCACTGGACTATGGATGTCCACTTCATCATACAAGTCGTGGACGAAGCAGATTTTCTTCTCGGACACAAACGTGTCCCAATTCCCATCCCCAAGCCTGCTGTGGTGGCAGCTCACAGGGCGGGGGTGCCTGTGCCTCCAGTTCTGTCAGACAGTGAGCTGCTGGGTTGGACATGCAACTGCACTGGGATCACTGCTACTGCAGCAGGAGTTTCCCCCTGTGGATCTCAGCCTCTGAGAGCGCTTGCAGAACCACATCCTTGTAGGTGTGGGGCATGTCTCCATCCTCTGCGATGCTCACTTTGTAGAGGATTCACCTCCTCAACTTTTGTTTCTCCAGGGCTCACAACTTCCCCTCCGCAGTGAAAGCCAGGTTCAGCTGGGCCTGCAGGCACTCCTTCTGTGGTCTGGTCACTTCTAGGCACTTGGGAGTATCCTGCCACTTTAGTGGCACCACCTGGTCCCCCCAGTTGGTCGGCCCTGCACTTGCTTCAGCTGCTCTAGCAGCTGGGTCTGCTGATGCAAGGCCTCCTTCTTGGAGTTCAGCTGCTCATTGGAGGCAATGTGTTGCTCACAGGTGGCTCTGAGCTCCAGAATGCTGGTGAGCTCCTCCTTCTCATAGCTCACCTTGTGGAGAGCATTCCACAGCAGGGCCAGCTCTATCTATGGGTCACACACACATGCATACCGTGGGGTCTCGGGGATCTACTGCCAATCCTTGGCCTTCTCATCCAGTCTCCATAGTTGCTCCCGCTGCTCCACATTCTGGAGACCGAGCCTCTGGTTTTCCTGGACCTGGATGTGAAGTTGTTCCTCCAGGTTTTTCAACTCCATCTGCATGCAGTAGGCCTGGGTCTGCAACTGCCACTCGGCCTGAGATGGTCCTGCGGAGGGCCGAGGCTCTGCCAGTGTCCTTCTCAGTTCCTCCAGCTCATTCTCTAGGGCCAGCACCTACCTCGCCCTTTGCTCCTTCTCCTCTGTCAGTTGATTCACCTGCTTAGCCAGCCACTGAGCCTCCTCCTTCCATGTGGACCTCTCAATGCTCAGGCTCTCCATCAAGGTGTCTCTTTTCAGAATTGCTGAGGTCACCATCCAACTCAGGTTTTCCAGTAGTCTCTTTACCTCGTGCCCCACCAGCACTTGTTGAAACTTGCAGATTCTGATCTTCCTGTTGCTCTTCTTTGTCCAGATTGCTTCCAGCTTCTCCTGCAACTCTGTGTTCACTTGCTCCAGGTCATTGAAGCTTCTGGTCTTTTCCTCTAGCTGAAGTGTCACATGATTCAGCTGTGCGAAGAACATTTCAGTCTCCTTCTGTGCAGCAGCCATTGCCATCTCCAGCTCCAACAAGTGACACCCTGTGGCCTGCAGGTGGCTGGTGAGAGCTTCTTGCTCCATTTCTCTGTCATTGGCCTCCTGCTTCACTAGCCCAGTGCAAATTTTAAATTGCTTTCTGCTGAAACCAACCTTTGTATGGGTGTCTTGTGGATGTCTAGCTCTGTTTTTGGTGCTTCGTGCACCTGGGCTACCTTCTCCCTCTCTTTCTCCCGTCGATCCTGCAGGTCTGTATTTTCCAGCTTCAGTGGTTGGATCTTGGCACAGCGTGCCTGGTTTCTTCTTTTGCTGTGGTCCACGGCAGGCACCATTTGTCGGTAGCACCTCTAAAGATCTTTGGTGGTATAGGGACCCCTGACACTCTGGACCCTGGTGACTGTGACTGTGTCCAAAGGCAAGGGAGGCCTGCAGTCAGCATCACCGTTGGCTGGACCCTCTGGTGAATCACCTTCCCCACTGGAGTTTGTCTTGAAGACCCCTCCTTTTTTCGTGTTCTTTGTTTTCTTGAATGTTGCAGGTCTGATGGGAGAATTCATCTGCCGGTGTTCTGGCAGTAGTTTCTTGCCCAGAGCTCTCATGGAGTCTTGTTGGTTCAGATATCTGTGCTCTGGGATGGGAAAGATGAGCTGGCCACGTTCCCAGGCACTGGGACATCCTCTATTCTCCCACTCACTGACTAGGACGTCAATTTCGACTCTACTCCAAAGTGGACTCGAGCTCTTGCTCATCACAGTCGCCTCTACCTTCCTCAACTTCTGGTAGTGGTGTCAACCAACAGAGGGAATCCTGGTGCTGGACAGCGTGGAATGTGGGCGTGGCCACAATTTTTGTATCCCCTTGCTCAGAAACAACCATGAAAGCATTGGGGTGTAGTCGGAATCCTGTGATGTAGGCAAAATGGGTGGAGTCAAGATGACAGCGGCTCCCCCAGCCCTTTTCCCAGGGAACTCTGTCCAATTCAGTTGAGGACAAGAGGGTGACCTGGGGACAAAAGGGTGGCTGCACAGATTGTTGTGTATGTCTGTGTGTTGCCAGTCCCAGATCTTTAACTCAGGATCTGCCCAGTCTGCGAACTGCTTTTGATCAAGGCTAGCCCTCTACCACTGGAGCCACATGGCTCTACTTCTGGCTTTGTTGGCACTGAAGTTAGACAGGGGTCTCAAGGACTTTCCTGCCTAGAGTGACTTTGACGGTGATCCTCCTATCACAACCTTGTAAGCATCAATGAGGACTGCTGAGAGCCACTGGTGCCTGCCTAATCATTGGTCTTTCTGTTCTTGAACAGACCAGTGAGTTCCCTATTTTGGGGATTAAGTGGTGGGAGCTGGAGCCCACAGTTGGAATCCTGGTCCTGCCATCTGCAAATGGAAGGACATCCTTAGAAACTCATTCCTATCTATATGAATACCAGTGAAATGTGATGTATGTTATGATTGAATGGACAATTCTCAAATAATTCTAGGAAAAATTTATACACAATTGTATTAGAGAACACTGATCAATTTTAATCAATACTTTATGAAGCATTTAAGCAATCACATTCATTAACTGGAGGCATAATGAAATATCTAAGAATTTGGAGTCACATAGTATAAAGGTGCCATTTTTTCTGCCAGGACTGGGATCGGAACTCATGGTCTAAGTAACTCTGTTGCACTGTGTGGAAAGGGGAAGCTAGCCTTCTTGAAGTCAAGAAATTCATGTCTGTTCCTTAGGTCTGAAATCGATCCCCAGCACTAGAATACATCCTATTTGTGTACATTTTAAATATATAATTTATATTTACATTCATAGGTTGACTCCATATTGCATTCAGTATAGTTATTCATTTTATTTTTTGTTTGATTCATGTATTTGTGGGGCACATGGGCAGAAAAGATGGCGGTGAGAGGAAGTTGAGTGGTCAGAGCCCGAGTTGTTTACCTTAAAATCTGATTGGATAAAGCTTAGGCACATGATAGGGTGTGACCTTTACAGTGATTGGTTGGTTCCTTTCCCTCCCCTTCAATGCCACGCAGTTTTTCCCTTTAAAAGATGTTTTCTGTGTGGTAATAAACGAATTCTTGCTTAACTTGACTCCCCGCTTTGTCTGAATGTCTCCCGGGCTAAGAGTTGGGGGAACCGGCCAGCAAGTGCACTTATATTTCCTTGGACCCCATCAATCTTTCTTAGGGAGGATGAAGATCTGATATGTATTGACTAATTGACTAATATGGCACATAGAACATTGATTACATTGATTAAATAGGATATAGGTCTGCATATGTATTCCACTTATACCTGACACCCCGGAATTTCACAGAAAAGGAAAACGTGTCACCATCAGTTTCTTACTCCATGATTCATTGTTTGGGCATGCTGGCATCTGAACTCATGGCCTACAGGGACAAATTCATGAAAGGGTTTGTGTTAGCATGCCATCCTGGGGCAAATTGAGCTGATAGACAGTTCTCAAGATCTGACATCGAGAACAAGGGGTTGACAAAACAAGTACAGATTGACACGCAGATTGGAGTATGCTAATAAGTATATATCTTTATAGAGTGCCAGAGATGTCTATCCATTGTTCATTTATATAGACTACATTCCTACAAATTCTTGGGTATTTATTATGCCTCCATGTAATTTATGTTATTATTTTCATCTTTAATAAACTATTAAGTATATCAGTGTCCTGAAATTATTGTGTCCTTGTGAGAAATAATATTCTTTTAATGCTTCATAAGATATTAAATAAAAGCAATCAACCGACTAAAATCATGATGTCTAATTGTATACAAGTATCATTCATGAGCATCTCATTCAACTTTGACATTGATAATATTCCATCATTATTCCTGTGGATAGGAACGAACCTCTTAGGATCTCCCACCATCCAGAAGTGGCATGACTGGTATTCGAAATGTAGGCCTATGTTGCCGGGCGGGACTATGGCTTCTCCAATGGCATGCAATTAAAAAAACATATTTAGCTCCCTAGGTTGCAATTCATGCCATTTTTTCTGCCAGGACAGCGATTTGAACTCAAGGTCTGGGTAAATATGCAACACCGTGAGGAAAGGGAATCTGACCATGCTTGAAGACAAGAAAGGCAGGCCTGTTCCCTAGGCCTGAATTCAAGCTTCAGGCCTGGAAAACATACTCCTTATATCCATTTTAAAGATAGGATTTATACTTCCATATAGATATTCCATATTTTGTTGGGTGTGGTTATTCATTTTATTGCTTGTTTATTCATTTATTTACCATTTATTTTATTAACTCTGATGACCCATCTAACATTTATTACATTGTTTACATCTTATATCACAGCATCTAGATTTGTCTATATGTTCTCCATCATGCCTGACACCGAGGAGTCTCCCAGAAAAGGAATACATGTGTCACACTTGGCTTCTTACTCCAAGATTAAATTTTTGGCAGTGCTGGGATATGATCTCAGGGATTAGCAAGCCCAATTCATGAATGGATGAGTGTGAGCACGGCAGCCTCTAATCAATGAAGCTGTCAGGTGGTTCCCAGGTGCTGAGAACCAGTCCCAGGTTTGGCCAAAACAGTGATACATGGGTAGGCAGAGGGAGGTATACAAATAAATATGTATTGGTAAAGAGCACCAGAGCCATCTATCTATGATGGAAGGACACTTACTATGTTCCTACCAACTCTTAGGCATTTATTGTACCACCATTGAAGGAATATTATTCTTTTCATGCATAATAATCTATTAATTAAGATCAATCAGCATCCTAGGATTATTGCATCCAATTTTAGACTAGACCAAAGAATGAACTACTCTCAATTGGTATTCCTATGCATAGGAATGAGTGTTTTGTGATCTCATGCCATTGGTAGGTGTCAGGACTGGGATTTGAACCCAGGGCCTATGTTGACAGGTTGGCCTATGGATTCCCTGATAGCACGCCAGCATTCAGATATGGCAGGTCAGGTTCACTTTGCAGCCATGTCATTCAGACCCAGGATGGTCACCCTGCAAGTAAAAAACGTAAAACACCCAGCCCTCTGTAGCTCGCCACTTTTTATGCTATGTTACTTATTTTTCTTCCTGCAAGCCCTCTGGACCTAAGATCCCTGGGTTGTCTATGGGTCCGAGGGTGCACCCCACCCTAGGGTAATTGAAGATGAGGCAGAGTTGCCACTACCTGAGCTCAAGCCCCATGTCGGCAAAATAAAGAATAAATAAAAAAATAATCATTTAAATTGAAAAAGAAACAAAGCTCCCTGGTTTGGAATTTCTACCAGTTTTCTTTCCTAGCCTGGGATTTGAACTCAGGGTCTTGGTAAATATGTAGTAATATGAGGGAAAGTGCAGAGTTGCCACTACTTGAGTTCAAACTCCATACAAATCCAAAAATAAAAATTAAGTCACTGAGCTCGGCAGGGGGAGTAGTTGTGGAGATGGGAGGGAAGGAATAGTAGTGGGAAAACAAAGGAGTAGGCAACAATGCTCAATAGGAAATGTACTCATTACCATGCTCATTTTACTGTAACCTGTCTAGACAACATTTTTACAACAAAAAAAATGAAGAAAAGTAGTGCTCAAAAGAAGCATTTT